>NC_042997.1:163931203-164146203 GCF_006345805.1 Octopus sinensis | reverse complement strand
TGTTTCCCATGAAAGTCAGTACGATTGTTAGCTCACACGGACAGGGCAAATAAAAAATAACAAAAATACAGATTATTTTGGGACAATTGTTTCGCTATTAATGAATTAAATGTAATTTTACTTACAAAAAAATCCACTTGTAGCTCGTCAGCTAAAACTATCTGGATGAAATCCACTCAATCACACGCCAGATTTTACCATAACGATAAATACGCGTGTGGTTCAATTGATTACATCCGACGTTATAATTCAAATGCCCCAACTAACAGCGCGCCAAACTCTCACGGAAAACAAATACTGCATTTAGAAATAAATGCAGCATAATTATAATTAATTAATAAGGGTGAGAGAATTAGATACTAATTTAATAGTATATCTATTCAACACCAAGTGGCCTAGTGCTCCGAGAAACCTGGATTATTATAATATTTTATAATATATTATAATATTTTTACAAAATAAATATAAGAGAGTGGTCACTATATGGCTCACTCTAGCACCAGTTAATCCAAAAGGTTTCAACCACAAAAATACATGTTTCCCATGAAAGTCAGTACGGGAGCTACAAGTGGATTTTTTTGTAAGTAAAATTACATTTAATTCATTAATAGCGAAACAATTGTCCCAAAATAATCTGTATTTTTGTTATTTTTTATTTGCCCTGTCCGTGTGAGCTAACAATCGTACTGACTTTCATGGGAAACATGTATTTTTGTGGTTGAAACCTTTTGGATTAACTGGTGCTAGAGTGAGCCATATAGTGACCACTCTCTTATATTTATTTTGTAAAAATATTATAATATATTATAAAATATTATAATAATCCAGGTTTCTCGGAGCACTAGGCCACTTGGTGTTGAATAGATATACTATTAAATTAGTATCTAATTCTCTCACCCTTATTAATTAATTATAATTATGCTGCATTTATTTCTAAATGCAGTATTTGTTTTCCGTGAGAGTTTGGCGCGCTGTTAGTTGGGGCATTTGAATTATAACGTCGGATGTAATCAATTGAACCACACGCGTATTTATCGTTATGGTAAAATCTGGCGTGTGATTGAGTGGATTTCATCCAGATAGTTTTGGCTGACGAGCTACAAGTGGATTTTTTTGTAAGTAAAATTACATTTAATTCATTAATAGCGAAACAATTGTCCCAAAATAATCTGTATTTTTGTTATTTTTTATTTGCCCTGTCCGTGTGAGCTAACAATCGTACTGACTTTCATGGGAAACATGTATTTTTGTGGTTGAAACCTTTTGGATTAACTGGTGCTAGAGTGAGCCATATAGTGACCACTCTCTTATATTTATTTTATACATATAGATATATATATATATATATGGTTTACTATTTTTTGTTACAGGTAGGATTAACAAAATAAGTACTCCATCCAGTGAAAGGTAAATATCATTTAATATAGGAAAGAGCTGCTTATACTTACATACCATAGAGACACAATAATTTGGTAGATTTATATAACATGCCATGTGTCTCCAAACAATCCTTCATGTTCAGTGTATATTGTTAAGCCTATTTGAAAACCAGGGTACTGGCCTATGAGAAAACACGAATGATAGGCAGTTGCAGAAAAGGTTATCCTGGCTATGATTTTGTTTTTGTTTCCTTTAATAGTTCTGGCATTCGCTTTGGTTTTATTTAACTTTTTACAGTATTGAGCCCTTTTCATTTTGAAATTGATTTAATCATCACTATTTTAATTTTAATTTCTGGAGAAAGTGACTTTATTTTTCTGTTTTGGTTTGACATTTGAAGCTTTCAGTCTTAAAAATATTTTTCAAAATATAATAAGCAAATCTAAATGAAATACGTCTGTTGTGTGTAGTCTACTTCAATATTTTAGAAGTGAAATGAAAGTAAGATGAAAGGGAGAAAAGTAACATGATCAAAGCCAAAACTATGCAAACTAAGTACCATCTAAAGCAAAAGCATGTCTGTGCATACATGCACACACACACACACAAATATATAGACATAGAGATAGCAGTATGTTTAAGAAATTTGCTTCTAACCAGATTGCTTCAGGTTCAGTCCCATTGCATGACACCTTGGGTAAGTGTCTTATACTATTACCCTTGGCCAACCAATATCTTATGAGGGAATTTGGTAAATGAAAACTGAAAGAAGCCCATCATCTATATATGAATGTGTGTATGTGTGTGATGTAGTTACATAAATAAAGTTATTGAACTATTTCTTAATTCCTGTCTATACAATTCATGTCCATATGATATAAAATAAACTGGTGGATAAATAAATGCAAATCATATAGCATAGCATTTGATAATTGAAGTTATACCATTTAGACATATACATATATACAAGCCAAGAGAAATTGCAGTCGTGACTGATGCTGGTGTCATTTAACTGGCACATAAAAAGCACCTTTTGAGTGTTGAGCCTCATGGAGGCAAGTGGCTAAGTCCCTTTCGAGCATTGGGCCTCATGGAAACAAATGGCTGAGTTCCTTTCGAATGTTGGGTGTCATGGAGGCAAGGTGGCTGAGTTCCTTTAAGCTTTGGGCCTCATGAAAGAAAGTGGCTGAGTTTCTTTTGAGTATTGGGCCCCATGGAGGCAAAGTGGCTGAGCTCCTTTCAAGTGTTGAGCCTTATGGCAGCAGTGACCAAGACCTTTGGCATTATGTCGTGCTTGTGAAGAAGACCCATCAAGCCAACAGATACTGGTGTCATGCAAATGGCACCCATGCCTGTGGCACATAAAGACACCCATTACACTCTTGGAGTAGTTGGCGTTAAGAAGGGCATCCAACCATAGAAAACCATGCCAAATCAGACTGGATCCTTGTGTAGCCTTCCAGTCTGCTAGCCCAGTCAAACCGTCCAACCCATGCCAGCATCGAAAACGAATGTTAAATGATGATGATATATATATATATATATTTATATATATATTTCTATGGCTGGGTGCCCTTCCTAATGCCAAGTACTTTACAGAGTGTACTGAGTGCCCTTTTCATAGCACCAGCACCAGCAGGGTCACCAAGCAACTTGCCAGGCAAAGTCTCCTTGACTGTGGGGATTAGTAATCAGGAAGGTGTCTTTGTGCCAATTGAGAGGTTAAAAGAATAATATATATACATATGAACTGTTAACCCCTACAAATTTATTCTTACTGTTTTTTTTTTGTTCTCTCTCCATTTTCCCTCTCAATCCTTTCTGTCAAAAAGCGTTCTTTTCTGTAAATTCAAACTATATATATATATATATAAATAAAATTTATTGAAAGTATATAAGTTTTGTTGTTTAGGTGTTATAATATATTTTATTACCTTTGTTGGAACAATGTTTCACCTTCTCTGCCCCATGTTTTTGAATATTATCTGGCTATTTTTATCCTCCTCAGCTGAAAGACATCCTATAAAGTCTGTATATAGGTATTATAATGTTTAGTATTGAGACAGTCAGCAGTAAATGCAGTGATACCTCTTAGATATTACTGTCCTGAGTTGAATCTCATCTTTTGGATGTGCTAGGAAAGGAGTTAGCTGAGAAAATATTTTGCTTATAAAAAGTGTTAGCTGATACATTTAGGATAAACAAAGGTGTTAGGTTGGTCATATAATGCAAATAGATTATACATATATGATGTAAATGAAATATGCTTGCCATAGAAGAATATTGAAGAAATCAGAGAAAGCAAGTGAATCAAACTGTAGAAAATTAAACTTTATAAATAAGACACATAGGAAGAAACTTTTTTTTATGCAGACCTGTATAAGTTTAGAAATAATAGCTTATGCTCCTAATGTCATTCTGTGCCTTTTAAGAGTTCTTGCTTCAAAGTGAGAAGCAAAACCTTAAATAGGTCCTAAGTCTATTATAAGTAATTTTTGAGATAATCTATTCCCAAGAGCTTGGTGAACTGTAATAAAGTAGGACTAAATTGTCCTGTTTGTGCCTTTAGTATAGTTCATTCTATTGCTGGCATTAGGACCAAGTTTCTTGTTTGAAGATAATCCATTATTTAAGGTTTATTTTTTTCCTCTTCCTTCATTATCTTGGGAACCCTGTAAAAGGTTCACTACTATTATCTGAAGCCATTGCAGCAAAACCACCTTGGCTGAGATTTGAATTATAGCGTTCAGATTTTCTCCGTCTAGAACTAATATATCTCCATTAAAGAAAAAATACTGTCATAAAATATGTTAATGCCTACATGAATATGGTTTGACCAATGAGCACTGGCTAACTTATAATGACTGAGGTGGAAAACTTCAAAGGAAGTGAGTGAGTTTTCCTGCCTAACAGTCTGGCCAAATATTCTAGAACATTTTGGCTGACAGTAATAAAAGGCAAGCAAATTCAACTTTAGGCAGATCTATCCCTGGTTTACATGGAACATATTACTGTTTCCTTGTTTGGTGGTCTCTCACCTTTTAAACTTTAGGCCAGAGAGCCGCTAAGTTGCCTAGGGTATTCTATGTTGCTTGTAGTGAGTTGATCTCTCTCCTCTTTCACTTTTCTTACATAATATACCCATGCTGTACTTGACAGAAGGCACCAGCCTTAACTGGTAGTGTCAAGTAACTCATGTTAATTTATGCAGTGATTTAAATTCCTTGCAATACTTTCTTCAGTTATATACAGCAAGTTATATACAAGTTATTTATTGTAAATTGTTATGTTTGTTGAACAGTGTTCCATTGATTTATTGGGTTTACATATGTAAATATAGCAATGAAGGTTAATGAAATATTTGAAAACTCAGTTAAACTTTAGTGTTTACACATGCAGCCTACCACACATTGTGAACAGCTATAGAAGAATATATGACTAATCACTACACTAAACTATAAAAAGTACTTTACTCTGTTGAGAAATACAACAAAACCCCAGTAGTATATTTGAACTCCTAATTCATAGGTAAATATTCCCAACACCTTATCTCTTTGGCATCTTACATCTACTCAGGTTAGAAAAACAGGCATTTTAACCACTACACTAAGCTATTACTTGTCAAGCTTCAAGCATATAGTTTCCATCCGGATATTGTACGATGGGTTGGTGCCTTCCTCTCAGATCGCTCCTTCCAAGTCCAAGTTAATGATTCGCGGTCCGACGTCTCCAGTGCGAGCAGTGGCGTGCCTCAAGGTTCAGTGCTTGGGCCCTTGTTGTTCTTAGTCTTCATAAATGACTTGCCCGACGACCTCACACAACACACCCTTCTATTTGCCGACGATATCAAACTGGTCGCTCCTCGCGGTAATATAGAGGATCTTCCTCGATGCCTCCACCAAATTTGGAAGTGGTTTAACGATTGGGACCTGTGTCTGAACGTGTCAAAGTGCTGTCATCTGCCTGTCGGCTCTACTCCTGCAACTCAACTTGATTTCGAGCCGGGTCGTCTGCTGCTGGAGAGGACCAATCAGGTAAAGGACCTAGGTATCTTGGTGGATTCCTCCTTTTTGCCTTCGGCCCAGTGCGTCCATGCTGCCAACAAAGCACGCGGAATTCTGTTCTTGATTCGACGGTCATTCGGAATGCTCACAGCAGCCATATTCCTACCACTCTATGTCACGCTGGTGAGACCCATATTGGAGTATGGGATTCAAGCCTCTTCTCCTTATCTCCTCAAAGACATACAGCATCTCGAAAGAGTCCAGAAGCTGGCTACCTGCATGGTTCATGGTCTCAAAAATTTGTCCTACGAAGAAAGGCTGAGGACGCTCGACCTTTATTCTCTTGAAAAATGCCGCCGCCGTGGTGATCTCATTCTCGCCCACAACATCATAAGCGGAAAGTGTAACCTCTCGAAAGAGCTGTTCTTTACTCCTGCTCCAGAGCGTCGGCTGCGGGGTCATTCCGAAAAGCTCTACCTGCGACGATTTCATCTCAATCGAAGGAGAGGAGCTTTCTCCGTCCGGGTTGCGGATCCGTGGAACAAGCTGCCAGACGAGATGGTGAAGATGCCGACGACCGCTTTGTTCAAAGCCTCCCTTGACCTCAAGTGGCCTGAACTCTTTACATGAACACCACCCTGTACTTAACTCCATGTCCCCCTACATGGCCTTGCTATTTGCTTTTGAGCCAAATTAACTAACTAACTAACTAAACATATAAAGTATTCTACTCTGTTGAGAAATACTACAAAACCCCAGTAGTATATTTGAACTCCTAATTCATAGGTAAATATTTCCAACACCTTATATCTTTGGCATCTTACATCTACTCAGGTTAGAAAAACAGGCATTTTAACCACTACACTAAACTATATAAAGTATTCTACTCTGTTGAGAAATACTACAAAACCCCAGTAGTATATTTGAACTCCTAATTCATAGGTAAATATTCCCAACACCTTATCTCTTTGGCATCTTACATCTACTCAGGTTAGAAAAACAGGCATTTTAACCACTACACTAAACTATATAAAGTATTCTACTCTGTTGAGAAATACTACAAAACCCCAGTAGTATATTTGAACTCCTAATTCATAGGTAAATATTCCCAACATCTTATCTCTTTGGCACCTTACTTCTACTCAGGTTAGAAAAACAGGCATTTTAACAACAATGGTGACATACATTATATACATAGAAACTATAAAAAGTAAATTACATTTTCGTCAAATGTAATTGGGTACGATAAAAACTCATACATAACTTAGCAGTGATTACTCCTGTGGACCTTTAAAGTCAATTTTTGGAAGGAAAAAATACATTCTTGAACAGAGACCAGGCCAATAAAGAAGCTGGCAAAATATCTATAAACATTGCTTACAAACTATACATTTTCTGTTTTTTCTTTTTATCATTTCTATTTATTTATTCTTTTTATTTTTATTTTTGGTTGAATTCCAATAGTTTCTCAAAGACCGTCTGACAGTGTTGTCCTTCTGGCAGCTGGCCAATTTCCAATTAATTCTTCACTGCTTATGTAGTCGCTTTGTCTTTTCATAGGTGAGCGACCATTTAAGAAGAGAAAGAATTTAAATTATTTTCATATTCTTCAATGATTTTGACGACTTTTCTTTTGTAATTATTTTTAATTTTTAGTAATGTGATTTACAATGTGTAATGCACTGTTGTTTTAAAAGTAAAGCATTGTAATCAATTTGATCTTCATTCTTCTCCTCCTCCCCATCGTTATCATAAATTCCACCACCTTCATTGCTACTTTATCATCAAAATCATATCCGTTATCATGTTTGCTATTCAATTCTTGATGTTTGGTGTAAGGGAATTTTCATATTGTTTTTATTCACTGGTTTCTATTTTGGTTGAGATTTCCTTGAGAATTACTCTATCAGCTTTACCAATCTTGAATTAGTCCTACGTCATTATATGTCATATCTCATATCAAAGTTAGCTGAAATGGTTACTTAGGAAACTGAAATTACTTTGTAAAAGGGAAATCAAATGCTTGGATGTTATTCTTGTTCAGTGAAAACAAATGTAGTGTGCAGGCTGAAGAGTTCTTCTTCCAGAAAAGCTAGGGCTCAGGAGAAACTTAGTGTGAGATAGAACTGACCAAAAGTAATTGATTTTGACAATAAAAATTTTGTTTAATTAAAAACATGTGGATAAATATTTCTTACCTTCATTATGGAGGAAAATAGCTTATAACATGTTCACTGACATGCAAAAGTTAATTGCATCGTGCTTATTTCCAATCTATAGCTAATGTTATATTCTTTTTTCACACCTATGATCAGTGTTTTATTTAGCACCAATTAAAATATAGCTATTGACATTATTATTATTGTTGTTGTTGTTGTTATCATCATCATCATCATCATCATCATCATTATTATTTTTATTATTATTATTATTATTGTTATTATTATTGTTGTTATTATTATTATGATTATTATGTAGCATGTTAGCAGAACTGTTAGAGTATTGGAAAAATGCTTTGTGGTATATGTTCTAGATATATATATGTTGAGTTCAAGTTCTACCAAGCTCAACTTTGTCTTTCGTCTTTTTGGGGTTAATAAAATAAAGTATCAGTCTTGTATTGGGGACCATGTAATCAACTTTCCCCTTCCCCCTAAAAGTTGCTGGCCTTATGCCAAAATATGAAAGAATTATTTAGATAAGATGGTGAACTGGTAGAATCATTAGTGTGTTGGATAAAATGCTTGGTGGCATTTCTTCCAGTTCTTTATGTCTGAGTTCAAATCCTGCCAAGGTTGACTTTGTCATTCATTGTTTCAGGATTGATAAAATAAGTAGCAGCTGAGAATTGGGGGTCAATATAAACAACTGGCTCCCTCCCTGAAAATTTCAGGCCTTATATCACAGTAGAAAGAATTATTACTTTGTAACTTACTGAAAGGAAGAAGACCAACACCCATGACCTTTCTGAGAGCCTTAGAGGAAGGTCTGTTCAGGACTGAGATCTGGCCTGAATGCTTGCAGGAGAGTGGATTCTGTTAAAGGCACCCCAGGACCAGATGTAGGTGTTAAACTGGCAGATGGATTTGAACTCAGAATGTAAAAGATAGCTAATACCATGTGCAGAACTATCACTCTACCCGTCACACACATACACACACACGTTCATACATACACACATATATGCATGCATCCATTCATACACTCATACATACATACATACATACTTACATAATACCAGATGTATGCTGAGCATTTTGCTATTTTGCTGCTATTCATGTACACTGTTATCACATTATGGGTTATCACGCATGCACTATTACTATACCTATTGTCATGTGTAATGCAGTTATTTTCCTTTCTCTCTATCATTGTTGTTCTATTATATTTTCTGTTCACTCCAGTCCTGATACATAATGTAATGCTACGTATTTATACTCCCCGAATACTATTGTAATTATCTTCACTATTGGTCTGTCATTATTTTTCCACTATTGTTATATAAATTCCAAAATTCTATTCTTCCTTAGATATGAACATTATTATGAATTTTCTATTTATCAAAGGGACATAGAAAAAGGAAAACATCATTAAGAATGAAAGTAAAACAAGACAAAAACAATATCTGAAATATGACTATTTTGTGAAATATAAATAATGAATATATAAATTACAATTTATTCATCTACACACTTACTCATACTCTAAATGCTTTGAGGGCCTGACACATAGGCCTCTAATTATCATGGTTGACTGCCAATACTACCAACCACTAGTATTAAGCATTCAGACATAATGCAATCTGCTTTAATTAGATATAGTCAATATCTTCAAGGCTCCTAATTTCTCTTTTTTCCATCAACTACTAAAGTTAATGGTATCTTGACTTTCCTCTGATAATATAGGCTGACTTCAACAGCCTCCTCTTCTACTCTTCTGCACACTTCAGTTGTTGTTTTTGATGGTGATGCTGATGTTTAAATCCAGATCAATCCTATATCTTTCTAAATTTTAACACTAATAAAGTAACTGAAAAGCAGGTGTTTTCAAACGAAAATGCCTTGTGTATTATTTGTTCCATCTGAGCTACACTAACAATCCTTTGTCACCATCACTGTCAGAAATGCAGTGAACTAGTGATTGAACCATTGGAAACCTGTAATCAATGAGGCTATTATTCACTAAATGTGATATAAAATTTTTTTAAATAAAAAAAACACCCACTTCTCATGTGATTTGAAGGAGATGCAGTTACTGATTCTAGAAAGTTGAATGACTGTGTGTATTAAACTGTTAGAAATAGCAGGTGTACTCTGAGTATTTTTCTGCTATTCACATATATTCTCATATACTAATGTGCACCTTAGGATGTCACACATGTATTATTACTATACTATACCTATTCATATTGCAATGCTGTAATTACATGGGGTGTAGTGGAATAGCTCTGCTCAACTGGTGCTAGCTGGCCTTGGGTTAAACAGCAACACATCTATCCACCGGGAATGACTAAGAACTACTAGCGTTCTTCATAACTAGATAAGAAATGTCTTAGTAAAATTCACTGATTGTCTTCAGATACACAGGTGGGATGCTGACAGTTTCATAAATTTTCCTAATGGCCTCATGATGAACATCAAATGTTGCTTTGAAATCCACTTAAGTGATTATCTAGGACTTAGACATGCTGCTGTTTGATTCTTCTTCTGATGAGTATTTAATCAATGTAAGATCAGTCAATTTAAATCCATTGGATGCATAAGTCTCTAAATTCACGTTAGTGAACAAGATATTGGAAAATCTTTCATTAGCTGTTGAAAGTACTACTACATCCTTCCAGTTGTTTTGGTCCTTCATGTCCTCCTTGGCAAGCAATTAATTCCATTCAGGTGGTTTATTATGTGTTTCAAACATTTCCAAAAGCATTTTGGCATTTTGCTTAACTCTTTCGTTACTGTATTTATTTTGAGATACTCTGTATTTCTTTCAATTACTTTAAATATAACAAAGAATTTAGTACAATAATTTAGTTATCATCCAGCTAGTGTTAGGAACATAAATTGTGACTAAAGTTTGGTGGAAGATTTTAATTCAAAACTTAAGAAAGCAAGACATTTGTACTCAGAGCCAGAGCCAGTTTCAGCTGGGTAGGTAACAAAAAGGTTAAATATAATACTAATAAATATATATTGCTTAGCCCTAGCTCAATTCAAATCAAGCAGACATATGATCAAAGACATTCCAGCCATGATCGTCTTGTCTGGAGTTTTTTTTTTCTATATTGTGAACTTATTTATCCAATGTAACTTATTTATCCATCTTTTTAAGATGGTAGGATGTAACATGAAGAATTTGCTACTATTTCTACCAGATTAAGCAGCCATGTAGAGGTCCCCTTCACTGGCTCAGATAAAATTTATATGTAAAATATTATTATGTATAATTACATATAATTGTAAATAAATAGAATCTTCTGAAGATGGGGAGCAAAACATTATTATTTACAACTTTATTGAATATTGTTTTTCAGAGTGGCATGTTTGGAAATGTTTTCCTGAAGTTATTTGCCATACATTTTAGTTGCTCATTTAATTACTAATACCTATAAAGACAATGAGAGTTGTTATTTTTTTTTTATTATATTCTGCTTGTTATTTTCATTTTTATCTCATTTATCTTAAGGAATGTTTTCAGTAATTATGTTCCAAAATGGTTTCATGCAGGTGCGCCCTCATGTTTCTAACAAAATAATTCTATCTCCCTCCAGGTGTTACACTTTTTTATATCCATGACAAGCAATTCCAATTTCTATCCAGGTTGTATGTTGTTTTGTATCAAGCATTTCCTTAAATATTTTGGTGTTTTGCTAAAATACAACACCACGACAAACATGTGTTGCTTAAACCCCAGATCAGTCCCAATCAAACAGACATATGATCAGAAACATTATAGTCATGACTGTCCCATCTATTTTTGTTTTCCATATGCCATGCCTTACTGGCACCTGTGCCGGTAGCATGTGTAAAAAGATTTCAGCGAGGTCATTGCCAGTACCACCTGACTGGCTCCTGTGCTGTGGCACCTAAAAGAGCACCATTCGAGGATGATCATTACCAATGTCGCCTTACTGGCACCTGTGCCGGTGGCATGTGTAAAAAGATTCGAGCAAGGCTATTGCCAGTATCGCCTAACTGGCCCCTGTGCCGGTGGCACGTAAAAAGCACCCACTACACTCTTGGAGTGGTTGGCGTTAGGAAGGGCATCCAGCTGTAGAAACTCTGCCAGATCAAGATTGGAGCCTGGTGCAGCCATCTGGTTCACCAGCCCTCAGTCAAAATCGTCCAACCCATGCTAGCATGGAAAGCGGGCGTTAAATGATGATGATGATGATGATAATGTAGTGAACTGCATTACCCAATGTGTCCAGATTGTGCTGTATTGTCTTTTAGGAGTTTAGAATTATGTTTGTATACTTCACCTGGTTCACTTGTTTTGTTGTTACTGGTGTAACTTTGTGTTTCATGTGTTCTTTTGAATATGTATGGTGTGGGTTATGTTTTGCTGATTAGTGAAATCATTTCATATATGTTGTGAGTTGTCCTGTATTACAGTGTTGGTCATTAATTGTGTCGAGTATATACTGTGTTGGTTGCATTGTATTATTACCTGACACTGATATGTTGGACATATCAACTAATATATGTGTGTGCAGAAAATGTACAGCTGGAATTGAACATGCTTTGCTTAGAACAAGGATTTTGTCAGAAGAGCTAGTTTTTGGACACTGTGTAAAGCTATAGGCACTGCTATGCTTTTTTTGTTTTTGTTTTTTGGATAATTTACTCTGGTCTCTTTGTTAGTCTGAGCAGTCATGTCCTAGGGTTATTGTCACCATATCATTTGTCATATACTATGTTTAGTTCATACTTATACTACTTCTTCATTTTCTAATGTCAGAACTTCAGCATTACCCAGTAGTTGTTGCTACTGCCTTAATTGCATCTGTGTATATATTCTGACTATGCTAAAATTAAACATATAGAAATGGTGCAGTCACTTGTTTCTTTGCATTGATTGCCTCATTTGAGCTTGATGTTAACCATTGTTACTTTTATTACTGTTGTTTCATTAGTCTTGGTTTTATTGCATGCTTTCACAACACAGTTAAATGAGCTTTGTAATAACCTTAGGTTCAGCCACAGGCAATACTGTTCCAGTGCAGCAGACAACTAGGGCCTTCATCCATACTCATTAATGACAGACAAGAGGCTTGAAAATGCTTAGTAGTACTGTTTTTTGTATGTTGTTCATATTTACATATCTCAGTATTTTTAAAAATTCTGTATTGCATTGAAAGTGCTCTACTTAGAATGTATGCAATGCTTAGTCAGGCAGATGGCCCTCATAAACTTGGATAGGGAGTAGCCCATCTTGGGGAAGGAGAACCCTGATTCCAAACCTCTGTTGCCTTGCAGCCATACCCAGCCATGGCATAGGTTTTTGGAGTAAACCTTGAGGATAAATCAGAAACCAGAGCCCCTGAGGCAGTTTGACATTGTTCACAGCTTAATTCTGGCAACTCCTGTGATGATGTTGGTGCCAAATTATAATAGCTACGCCGTTTCTTTGGATCCATCAATGATGTGGACAGTGGGGACACACTGTGTGGGTGACAACCTGTTCCCTATACTGTCCAGGCTTGGATCTTACCAAACACCCTATACTGGAGAGATAGAACTGACAGCACCAGGATAGCCCACAAATGCAGCTTGTGTGGCTGAGATTGCCTTTCACACATCTGACTGTTCAGCCACAAACAATGCTGTTCTGGTGTGACATACAACTACGACCTTCATTTATAGCTGTTAATGACAGACAGAGGTTTGAAAGTGCTTTGTAGTGTTGTTTTCACTATGTTGTTCCCAGTATTTTGGTTATGTCATCATTTTTTATCATTATTATGATAGTGGATTGTTCTTGTTTCCAATCTCCACATTCTGGTTATCTCTGTTTCCAGATTTAAGATAGTTTCTTCATTTCTTTTAGTAATACATTGTTATCTGTTAAAACTGACATATTGACTGGTATACACATCATAAGTTCTATTTTGACTTATATTTATTTACATTTGTTGGGTAAACTTCATGAAGATTACAAAGGATGACAGCAGGAGGCAAAATGCTATGCTAGAAAAAACCTATTCAACCGTTATATGCATTAAAATTTGGTAATAAAACAATGGTAATTTGTCTAAAAGAAACCAGACATTTTAAAAAGCAAATTTACTGCTTTACATAAGATTTAATCAGACCATCCTCAAAATAGTCCCCTCCACTGTTGATACACTACTTCCAACACTTTTTCCAGTTTTGGAATTTGTTCTGGAATGAATTTTCAGAGGTAGTGCAGTTGTCATAGAAAATATTTTTTTATCTCTTCTATTGTCTGAAATCAAACATCTTTCACAATGAATTTTGGACCAAATTCAGAGAGGAGGGTAGCAATGAGATGAGAGCTGTTTTAAACTTTGTCAAAAAAGTTACAGATAAGGGGTAATATTGAACAACAACATTGTCACGGTGCACCATTGATGTTTTCTTAAGTTTTAACCCTGGGGATTTTTCTTCACATTACTTCTCTCAAATGTCTTAGGACAGCCAGGTAAAACTCTTTATTGATAATCTTGAATAACACACTTCACTTGAAAAAACAAACAATATCCTCTTTACATTTCAACAACCTTGACATACCCCTTTTAGTTGTAGTGACAAATGATTCAATCTGCTGAGATGCCTGTTCACCAAATTCCATACTCTCAGTTGTTGGTCAACCCAAGATACTTATCTTAGGTATTATGTTGTGATGTTGAACCTGGAACAACATATACTGAGGTACTGAAAAGTTCATGGTTTTAAGGGTATCACAAAAGGCCTGGCTGGAGACCCAACCTTCTGAGTTGTTTTACAAGGCTTAGAAAACCCGAAGGACCACTGCAACAAGTGTGTGAATCTGAGAGGGGAATATGTTGAATAAAATCATAATTAGCTGATCCTTCTGTATTTTCTTTTACCTAAAGCCAGAAGCTTTTCAGCATCCCCTCATAGTTGCAAAGTAAAACTTCTTAACCACACAGTTATGTCTGCACCTATATGAGTAGATTTGAGGTAGTACTTACTTTACTGTATTACTATTGTAGCTGATGCATACAAATAGCTTAAAATGAGGGTAATGTTTGCATCTGATGGCCAGTTTAGCTTTTTTTATTGCTGTTGCTGTTTTATCATTAAGTTGTATTTTTCACCTTGTCTTTTATTGGTCCATAGGAAGATTTATTGATTTTATTTCTTTAACTAAACTATTTCCACCTTTGGAATATTGTCATTTTCAGAATTTACATCTTTCGTATTTTCTGTTCTCAAATCTTTCTAATATTTATATTATTGTTTGTGTTGTTCTACTTTTGGCTTATGTTGATCAGTATTCTGCAGATATGCTTCAGTTTGATTTTGTTGTGTTCATATATTTATTTATTTATTTATCTATTTATTTGCAAGAGCTAGTTCTGTGTGGTTTATGTTCTTAATGTTTTCAACTTGAATATTTTTATTTTTGTTGTTTGTGTCTCTGTTGTTTGTTTTATCCTCTTGTTTTTGTTATATTTTTATACTTTTATAATGTATTCTTTATTTTAAAAGTTCCATTACTATGCTTTATATCTTTCTGGTGTTGAGAATATATGTTCTTATGGTCTTCCGGGATCCATAGTAAATTTTATGTCAGGATTATTTTCTTCCCTCTTATTTGATGTGTATGTTTGGGTAGTGTCATATTTTGTGTAGAGTCTTGCTGTAAAATAATGTATAATAATGACTTGTGTCCATTTATACTTTTTCCTATTTTATTTGCTAGACATGAGTCACAAAATCCAACCCCTTATTTAGATTTTCACTGGGTACTATCTCATTTGTTTCTGGCAATAAGTTTTGTATTGCTTGATTTTTTTTTTTTTGTGTATATCAAAATTCTAAGTACCTGTTCCTCTTTTAAGCTTGAAATGAGCGTTGTTTTTTTATTAATGGGAAGTATCTTCTTTTCAACAATCGTAGCTTAATAAGCGAAAAGTTTTTAATAATGCTGTTAAGAAATCAAAACAGTACTCTTATAGTTATATTCTATTTCAAATCACTTATTTATTCATTTTGGTAATGTGCTGTCACAAGAGAGCAAATGGTTTAGTAATAATTTTTTGAGAACCCTTCTAACTTTTTCCTTATACATTTTATTTTCTTTCAAAATGGATAACAAATATTGTTGGTAGAGAAATGGATAAAGTAATGAATGTATGTGACTGAATAATTTAGCAAAGACTAGTCATAGACAACACAACAGAAACAGTGGTCTCTGCATTTGCACCACAATCAAGCCTGACTAACAGGCCTTCTTTGCAGCCTTTTTCAATAACAGACAACAGTTTCTGCATTATCCTAGCTATAATGGTTGTTCCAGTGTACATGGAAGCTATGGTATGTTATAAGGTGTAATGTAAATGAGCTAACCATTTGCTACATTCACTTGAGGAAACAGGCTAGTTATTTGATTATCTATCACTCAAGTTAATACACAGGCCCAATATATTTATCAGGAAATGACATAAGCAGATAGTTGTGAATACTAAAGTCTTCATCTAGTGAAGAATGCACAACTATACAAAAGTTATCATTAATTAGAGACATCAAGTTAAGCTAGAAGGAGCAAGAGTTACAAGACAGTCTGGGAAAGAAAGGTGTAGAAGCTGAAAGATATCACTGCTAAATGTAGGTTCAAAGAAGTACTAGATAATGTGTTTATTGAAAAGGAGGAGGAGATAAATATATAAAACATAGAACTTTGAAGTTTCTACAAGACTACTGGTTGTGAGCCACAAAACAGATCTATGGCTGAAGCAAATTTCTAATCACATGAAGTGACATGGTGGAATGGTGCAGTAGTGAGAGAGAGAGAGAGAGAGAGAGAGAGAGAGAGAGAGAGAGAGAGAGAGAGAGAGAGAGAGAGAGAGAGAGAGAGAGAGAGAGAGAGAAAGGGACAGACAGACAGACATAAATTCTAAATGTCACTCTCTAAAGAATGGAAGAAGGGTTCAGTGTTCTGCCATGGTAGTATTAGAACTGCAAGATGTTCCATATTACAAAGTAGTATGCATCAGTATGAATCAGCACCAGTCAGTTACATAATAGAAGAAGAATTCATTCCCAATACCTGGTATAAAAGCATTATCATCAACTGCTTCAAGGGCAGAGGTGATGCTCTAGAAAGAAATAACAACAGAGGTTTCAAGCTGATGGACCATGTTATGAACATAACAGAAAGAGTTATAGCAGAGCTAATGGGAAAGAAAATTAGCTTAGATGAGATGCAGTTAGGAAGCAAAATAATGATGATGATGATGGTGATGGTGATGGTGGTGGTGATGGTGGTGGTGATAGTGATGGTGGTGGTGGTGATGATGGCATGTAAGAGGTGTGTGTGTGGGAGCAGGGGATGAGTTCTTCAAAACACATTTCTAAATTTTTGAACTAAAATATGGACATTGAATAGATTAAGATATAAAACAGAGAAAATAAAACAAAGAATATATACAATGAGATGGATGAAATACCTCATTGTATATTTGCTTAATTGATAGTATTCTATTGTACCAATTGTATTATATTATATTGTTTCTTGTCCATATACTATTTGTTGTCCTTATGGCAAAACAAAGAAATTGTTATTGTTGTTGTTTGCAAATGTTTCTTAATAACAAACATACATTTTTTTTATTGCTCTCCATATAAACATTAGTGGAATTATATATTCAATCAATATCACTTATAAATTCTATGACTGGCATTCTTGAGCTATCAAAGTTATTTTCTTTTAAGTTTACTACAGCCATTTTGAGGAGCCAGTCTCAGTTGTTTTAGGTACATTTCAATGTAGCCAGAAGATGTTTGTTTTATTTTCTGCAATATGAGATTGGTGTGCATTTTCATCAATCATTGCTAATTGGAATACAGGGCAAATATTTAGAAGGAAAGATTAGCTCATTTATTGAAGATTGCTTTTGGGAGCAAGTATTTGAGATTATTAAAGAAGACAAAAACAAATAATTTTGCATGGAGACTGAGGATACATATCGAAGGTTGCTAATCAGCTCAATCTTTCTCCAAAGGGTTATCTCAATCTATTGAAATTCTTTGCAGTGAGTCCATTCCCAAGAGGAACAGTTTCTCCAAATCTACCAACTGCCACCTGCCACCTTATCACATGTGTGGATCAATGAAGGAGCCTCTATTTGGTCATTTGATTTCCCTGAAATAACAGACAAATCTTCCTAAAATTATACCTTTCTATCTTAAAAATGGAACAACACATTAGATAATATGACCTATAGACTGAAAAACGAATATGGGATAGACATAACTAGAATATGTTTGATCATAGATTTGCTTAGTTTGAGTTAATCTAGGGTTCAATGATATTAATTCATTTTAACATCCCGAAAGTAATGGACACAGTCATAAATATTTCCTTCATCCCTTCAACTTAAGCCTTCTCCCTATTTTAGTGACCACTATGACTATTTCTGTAGTACCAAATCTACTGGAAAGAAACTTTCCTATGCCATCACTAATGAAGGACTCTCACCCTTCAGAACACTGGGGAAAGTAATGTTAACATCATAAATGTTTGACTGTCTGATAAGAGAAACCTCTAAGTTCCCCAATTATGGTCTCTGTCTCTCAGAAGTTTCTTGACAGTCAGCACTTACAGCATATACAGGGAAGGACCTTCTCCAATACCTATTCTTTTAACTTGACTGTTCTTTAGTATTTAGATATTCTTTCAAGACACTACCACATGTACATTAAATGATCTTGCTTCTATCTAGACACACATATGTATGCACACATACATGCGCGCACAAACACATATACACTGTCTCCTATACTGACAATACCATATCCTTTTCCCTTTTCCCTTAATCTTCTGTCACGGGTTACTTCTATATGCAACTTAAAACATCTCACACTGGATATGCACTACTTTTGTCAGTAGGAACTTCTAAAATATCACAAATTGGCTGTATGATAACTTTGTCTTAATAGTTATGATAATCTTTGCCAATCAGTTTGATGGATTTTTTTGTTTTTGTTAGAGTCTAAGATATTTATGTGTTGGAGCAGCACTGTTCCATAAAAATGTGTTGTATTGAAATATGGATCACATTTGAGTTTCATGTAAGATCCGTAATTAATAAGGACTGGATTACTCTCTGGCTTTGAAGAAGAGTCCTGGCCTTTGGAATGCAGTTTTGACAATGCTGTGTACCTGTGGTTGCTAGAAGAGATCGATATAGACATTATGAGATCAAGCATTTCTAAAGTATTTGAGGGTTTTAATTTTGTATGAGTAGAGAGGATGTTGTTAATATATTTATCAGTTGTATCTTACTTTCTGTTGTTGATGGGGATTAGGTTGTTTTATTTCAATTGAAGAACATTTTCAAAGGTCTCTGCTATTGAAAGCCGTACAAAGCCTGGCACGAGGTATCTAAATTGGATACTACAGAGTGAAGAATGACATCAGCTGAACTAAACTAAAATTTTGTCTCTCTTCATTTTGAGTTCAGATTCAGCTAAGGTCGCCTTTACCTTTCATCTTTCCAGAGTTAATAAAAATTTATTTTACTTGCCCTATTGAGATTTATAGTTTTGTGCAGGAATTGAAATCACCACCACCATCATCATCATCATACTAATTCAAAGCAAGTGTCAGTGATAAGTTAATATGAATATATTTATGTCCTTGGATTCCAGCTGTTGCAATAGGTCAGATCTTAATAGCTGCTATGTTTGGTCAATAAATTAGATACTTTTCATGTCAGACTGTTGTAATTGTTTTTATGTTTTATTTGTTAGGAATTGTTTTCCCATTTAGGAAACTTAATTGCAGACCTAATTTCTTGAACATTTTCTATAAATGTTTTCCTTATTGACTGTTTCATGTACTCATTGAAATTATCTTAAGAGTGTAATTAGAATTAATCCCTATAAAGAATCAATGCTTTTTATCTTTATTTTGATCAGCCCTATTTCTTTTCCTTTTTCTACTTATTAGTAATTTGTTTTTGTTTTTTTTTAAGTTTTTTCCCTTTCATTTTTCTAATGATTATCTGTAAAGATTTTTGTAAAAATTATTACTGTGAGTGTTATTTGAAACAGTGCAATTAAAAGCCATTAAGATGTTGTTAGTGATGCCTTCAAATTGTGAATCAGTTTTGACTCAATCTCGGAAGTCAAGTTTCTTTCAGCAGTCATCAGTTTCCACTTGCTGAGTTTTTATTGATATTTTCACCGTGCACTTTCTGACTATTTGAATCAAATAAATTCAATAATGTTTATCAAAATGTTTTTCTTTCTGTGTACGTTATTTGAACAATGGTTGCGTGACATGCAGCAGTTTATCGTTTCCAACAAACATTAGTAGTTGGATATTTTTAGCGGGAATGATCAGTATTGTATGTGACAATATCAGTTGATCATTGGCATTGTTACAGAAGAAATGTGTGTGTATGTATATGTGTTTGTGTCAGTGAGAAAGAGAGTGCATATAGGAGAAAGAAAGAGGTGTGGAGGAATAAAGAAACTAGAACAGTTAAGCACAACAGATGAGGTATAAGGATTATTGGCAAAATTGAAGAGACTAAAGGGAGATGAATTATCAATAGAGGCAGGTCATAAACAGCTTTCTTCAGAGTCATGTTATGATTAGTATTAGGAGTTATAATTATTGTTATGTTGATTTTTGAAATTATTATTCATATAATCATAGTTATTGATAAGATGAAATGAAGACAGTTATGATAAAAGGCATAATAGTTATGGTAATCAGAATGCAAATAGTTATGATAGCTGTCTGTGTTAAGTCTGTCCTTAATACAAGAGAATAGGCATATCTCTTAGAAAATGACTTATCTTTGATGAATAAACAATGAACTGAAATGTTTTTCTCCAATTTGTCATCTTGAAATAAATATTAAGAGCTTTTATCTATCTTCTCTTTCATTTGATGAATCTTGGTGGGCTATTGAACTAAATGGTATTTATCACAATAAGCATCTGTGTATGGTGTAATTGAAGAACTAAGAAAATAATAGTCATTAACATGAAAGATTGAAAGATTCTTGTTAAATCAAAGCATGCATTGGTCAGGGAAGTGAAGTTTTTTTATATTTTGTAATTTAGAAATTACAAGCCTTCAGATCTGTTAACTGATAATGAAATATTTTAACTGTTACTAAAATCACAGATTTCGTTCAATGACCTGTATAGAATGATTATGCTAAATCTTATTTTAAGCCTTATTCGTAGCAACTTGTGCATCTTCTTTTTCAAACTTTTCACCTTTTTTAAATATTGAGAAGTGGTTTGGCCTAACTAATGAGATCCTGACCTTGTGAAACAGAAAAATGTAGAATTATTGAGTTAAATTAGTAACAGAATGATGGTAAAATATATAGCTGTGTGGAATAAAGTATGGGAAACAGAGCTGACCAAATAATTGAAGTACCAGCTAAACAATAAAATGATGGGTTGTTCAAATTTTGTCAGACAAACTTTGCATTGGTTTTTTCTATAGTACAATGTGTTATGAAACACACACCACTTACTTTATATATAGAATATAGATTTTGTGTGTGTGTGTGTGTGTGTGTAAAGAAGGTACAGGCATAGCTGTGTAGTAAGTTTGCTTCCCAACTACACAGTTCCAGGTTCAGTCCTACTGCATTGCATATTGGGCAAGTTTCCTCTATTATAGCCCAGGATAATCAAAATTTTATGAGTGGATTTGCTAGATACAATGAACCCATTGTATATATATATATATAGAAACCATTTGGGTCCAGTAGAATATATTTCAGCCAAAATATTTTGGCTGAAATATATTCTACTGGATCCAAATGGTTTCTACTTCAAAGGGATCTTGATTTATGGCTCTGCAACTTAAACTGTCTTTTTCTCTATCCATAAAAGATAGATTCATGTTTTCCACTAGACCTTAAACCCCCTACCCCTGTAGTAAATCTAAATAACAAAGTAAAATCAATGATAAGCAGTGTCTTCATGAAAAAAATATCAGTTACTACTATGATATTGCTGATGAAACTTGTCTCTCTGTCTACCTACTTACCCTCTTTGTGATTTTGGTTAATGGAATGACTATAAAAATGAATCTTTTAAATTTAACTAAATTCTATATTTTTATGCAGCTGAAGATTGCTCTACATTTTAAAACTGATGTAATACTTGCATTGTTCAATTAAATGGAGTTGCATGAAACGATCGTACTGCATTACCTCTGGATATCCTTGTTGCTTATTTTAATTATAATCACCCCATTTTGAATTATATGGATTATACCATACCAAATTCTGGTGCCTTTAACTTAAGTACCATATTCAACTGAATCTAATTTTTTACTGAACTGATATATATATATATATATATATATATATATATGTGTGTGTGTGTTTGTGTGTTAGTGTATCCTTTTCTTGACAATATTAGCATATTTGGTAATAGGTGAGGGTGGGTGATAGGAAGGACTTCTGGCTTTAAAAATCTGCCCCAACAAATTCTGTCCATGAACATGGAAGAGTGGAAATTAGAACAATGATGATGATGATATATATATGTATGGGATGCTGCTTTTCTATTATATGTGTTTCTTTAAATACATGACTGAGTTCAAGTTTCATCTTTTTTATTTCAGTTTTTCTTTGTAATTTTGTAATAATGTTTTTACAGTTAGTTTGGAACAATAAAGTTCCTAAATTCATATTCAACATTTCCAGACCTTTATAGCCTCATTTCCAAGAAGACTAATCATGGAAGTAAGCAGTATTTATAATCACAATACAATGGTAAAATAAATATGCAAACAACACACAGACCTACAAAATTAACATATGATTACTATCATGAAAACCTAATAGCCAAAACTTTGGCCACAACAAAACAAATTAACATCAACATGAGACTGCTGTTGTATAATGGTTAAAAAGCCTTTGGCAGAAAAGTCTGTATGAAGTTAAACGGTATAAAAGAAAAAAAAACATAGATGCAAAGTCTATTCAGTTCTTGAAAATGAGACATTGAATATGTATTTAGGAACTAGCTAAACAAAACACATAAAGTCTGAACCAAAAAGCAAATAAAACTTTAACTACATCATGTATTTACTGAAACACTTACACTATGTATGTATGTATGTATGTATGTATGTATGTATGTATGTATGTATGTATGTATGTATGTGTGTGTGTGTGTGTGTGTGTGTGTTGTGTGTGTGTGTGTGTGTGTGTGTGCATGCATGCATTTATGTATGTATGTATGTATGTATGTATGTATATGTGTGTGTGTGTATGTATATATATATATAAATAAATATATATATATATATAGATAGATAGATAGAGAGAGAGATGTAGTTTATATATCAATATTAGTAATAGAATTTTTTTATACTGATCATTCTCAACATGCTTATTTTTTTTTACAAATTATAACTTTTTGTTGTAATAACGGAAAGTTCAAAAGGCTTGTAATGCATATATCAATATTTGCAAAACTCCTAAATAAAAGACATTCATTTGACCTTTTAAGCGGCCCATGAGTTCAAAATATGTTGTAAGCTTTTATTGTTTCCATAATTTAACAAAATTTGGTTATTTGCTGCTCTGGATTCTATTATTAATTTTTAGTAAAGAGGAAACTAGCTTTGTTGAAGTAAGTTTTAAGTGCAGACATATTACATGTTTTGAAGTACAAGGAAGGAATTGATTAACTAAGTGTTGATTCTTAGTATTATTTACCCAGCTGAAAACTGAAAACCCTTAACACTTCCAAAACATTAAAAGCTTATAAGTCGGTCATTTTTGTTATTATGTTTACTGCTGACATATCTGTATATATTTGACCTACTATGTAGAAGTTTATAAGCTGTTTTTTCTTTGTTATTTAGATTTGTATTATCTTTCTTAAGTTCACTTCTTTTTTTGGCAGCAAGCCAAGAGGAACTTTACAAATAACTGTATCCTGTCTTCTTCCTGCCTGTTCTGCATCAGCTTTTCATTTTACTTCTATTTTGTTTTTCTTTTTTATCATCAACATTTTTCTCACTCTTTATATTTCTTCTTTCTCGCACGTTTTCTTCATTAATTCCAAATTATCTCCCTGGAGAGGTAGTGATTGAGGAATAAATGAAGGACATTTGTAAATAAGTAATGCTTGACCTTGGATGACATATATTATGAATTGGTTCACTTGGCCTGAAACAGTACTTACTCTAGGTTTTCTTAAATAGAAGTAAGAAGAAAAATGTACTTTTATTGTTGTCATGTCCCTGAGAAAGTCACAAACATTACACAGTCATACTTTCTGTTTGCTGTATAATTTAAGCCATGTACTCATCATTATCATCATTGTCTTTCAAGATCCACATTTCCACGGGTCTGATGGAATTTATTGAGGTGGATTTCCTACAGTTGGATGCCCTTCCTGTTGCCAACTCTCATCTGTTTCCAAGCAAAGTAATATTTCCTATGACTAGAGATGCTTCCATGGAAAATTGGAAAAGTAATGAAACTGCTTACATGATAGTAACATTCATTTACGACTATTACAGTTATATACACACATGCACAAAATATATATATACTTTTCTCGCTGGGTTGCATGTTGATTTCTCTTTTTGTCATCTGTGATTTCATGTTAGGTCTTCTATATAAATGAAGATATTTCCTCCGTCTGGCTGCTTTTCTCTCTACAAAACGGAAAGTTACATTGTGGAACAGTCATTTTAACAAGTTGTATCTATTTATCACCTGGTGAGATACATCTGCACCACCAGATGCTCTTGAACCAGTTGTTGAGTGTCCCATCCAAGAGGAATTGACACTAGATGTGTCGAAACAATTGTCATGATTAATAATAAATTGTCATATATTCCATCTTCTGTCTTTCATTTGCTATATATATATATATATATATATATATATATATATATATCCGAATTGAGGGAGTGGAACAGGTAAAATCTAGGCTACATATGTTTCTTAGCTAGCTGACCCACTGATGTAATAATTATTCAATGAGGAGTGCTCGACTTAGCTAATCATCAGGCTGAGAATACCTTAATTACATGAAGGTTACATTGTTGCTTGGAATTCTGAAGTTAACGCACATAGATGTGAATTGAAATGGATATATATATATATATATATATATATATATATAATAATAATAATAATAATTTTAAATTTGACTTGGCACCAACAGTTTCTTGAAAGGAGGGAGAAGTCAATTACAATGACCCCAGTACTTATCTGTTACTTATTTTATTAACACTAAAAAAGTGGGGTCAATATAATTGACTAGTCCCCTCCCCCAAATTTCAGGCTTTGTTCCTATAGTAGAAAAGGTTATTATTATTATTGAGAGCCACTGACCAGATCTGTAGTTGGTGCAAAGTCCCCTCAAGACCCAAAATAACGTGGTGGTGGAACAATATTGTTGACAGGGCTATTAAACTAAAGAAACAGGCTTGGAAGGACTGGAAGAACGGTGGTAGCAGGGAAGTGTATCAGACTGCCAGAAGGCAAGCTAGGAGGCAGGTGTATTTAGCCAGAGGGGAAGCAGATAAGAAAAAATTTGCCAATGTTCTGCGCCGTGAGGATGAAAGACTTGAGGTATTTCAGGTTGCAAGACAGTGTGTGAGAGAGAATCGTGATGTGGTAGGAGAGAAATGTGTTCGCATAGATGATGGATCACTTGCGCTAAATGAGGATGCAAAGAAAGAGGTTTGGAGACGTCACTATGAAAGGTTGCTGAATCAAGAAAATGAATGGGATAAAGAGAGTCTGCCAAATGTCGACCCAACAGAGGGACCAGCTATCCTAGTTGACAGTTCCTTGGTAGTTAAGGCAATTAGAAGCATGAAAACAGAGAAAGCCCCAGGCCCATCAGAAATTACTGCAGAGATGCTGAAAATATCTGGTAGTATTGGCTTTAGCCTAGTCACCCGTATAGTTAACTAGGTGATACATGAAGGAGTCATTCCCAATGACTGGTGTAGCAGCATAATAGTCAACCTTGAGAGAAAAGTTGGACCTAAGAAGCATCAGTTGTGGCATGCAAGAGAGACGTTTGCGCTGGTATGGTCATGTGACGAGAATGGATGAAGATAGTTGTGTGAAAAAGTGCCACACCCTAGCGGTTGAGGGAACCTGTGGAAGAGGTAGACCCAGGAAAACCTGGGACGAGGTGGTGAAGCATGACCTTCGAACTTTAGGTCTCACCGAGGAAATGACTAGAGACCGAGACCTATGGAAGTATGCTGTGCGTGAGAAGACCCAGCAGGACAAGTAAGACCATAACCCATGGCCTCCACCTGGGATGTAGCCAGTCCACTTATGCATACCTTTCCTTCTTGGGACACAAAACTCTACTTGTGGAGACCTGTTGAGGCAAGTGAGAATCAGAATCAAAATCGAAATCGATCAACATCAATGGAAATTGTAGCTGTGATACCAGTGCCGGTGGCATGTAAGCGAACCATCCGAATGTAGCCATTGCCAGTGCTGCCCCGACGGGCCTCCGTGCTGGTGGCACGTAAGAAGCACCATCCGATCATGGCCGTTGCCAGCCTCGCCTGGCCCCTGTGCCGGTGGCATGTAAAAAGCACCATCTGATCGTGGCCGTTGCCAGCCTCGCCTGGCCCCAGTGCCGGTGGCACGTAAAAAGCACCATCCGACCATGGCCGTTTGCCAACCCCGTCTGGCAGCTGTGCCGGTGGCACGTAAAATGCACCTACTACACTCATGGAGTGGTTGGCGTTAGGAAGGGCATTCAGCCGTAGAAACATTGCCAGATCAGACTGGGCCTGGTGCAGCCTTCTGGCTTCCCAGACCCCAGCTGAACTGTCCAACCCATGCTAGCATGGAAAGCGGACACTAAATAATGATAATGATGATGATGATGATGATGATGATTATTATTATTATTATTATTATTATTATTATTATTATATATATATATATATATATATATATAGAGTGAGAGAGAGAGGGAGAGAGAGAGAGAGAGAGAGAGAGGTGCAGCAACATCAAAGGAAAACTAACCGAGAAGATACCTTTTGTGTGCAGTAGATACACAGGGGCAATAGACACCACAGATACTCAGAAAACAGATTCCATCACACTCCAAGGGGAGAAACTAGAAGTAGTTGATAGTTTCTGCTACCTAGGTGACCAAGTTAGTAGTGGAGGTGGATGCTTAGACAGTGTCACCACTAGAATAAGAATAGCCTGGGCAAAGTTTAGAAAGCTTTACCCATACTGGTGACAAAGGGTCTTTCGCTCAAAGTGAAAGGTAGATTGTACGACACATATGTGCGAACTGCATGCTTCATAGTAGTGAAATATGAGCTGTGACTGCTGAGGACATGCGTAGGTTTGAAAGAAATGAAGCTAGCATAATCCACTGGATGTGTAATGTCAGTGTGCACACATGACAGAGTGTAAGTGCCCTGAGAGAAATGCTGGATATAAGAAGCATTGGATATGGTGTGCAGGAGAGACATTTGTGCTGGTATGGTCATGTACTACAGATGGATGAGGAGAGATGTGTGAAGAAGTGCTACTACCAAACAGTTGAAGGAATCTGGAGTAGAGGTAGACCCAGGAAGACATGGGATGAGGTGGTCAAGCATGGCCTTTGAACATTGGGCCTCACAGAGGCAATGACGAAAGACCAAGACTTTTGGAGATATGCTGTGACTGCGAAAACCTGACAAATAATGTGAGTTCATGGCTGTTTCTTGCACTAGCTTCACATAGCAGCCCCAGTCCACCCAAAGTACCTTGGATCACAGGACAGCCTGCTGTGCTTACTTTGGATTGTAGGGTGACCTGCTATGCTTGAGGAGACCTACTGAGTCAAGCACATCAACATCAAAATAAAAATCAAATGGAAATTGTAGTTGTGATATCCATGCGGATGGCACATAAAATGCACCAACCGATCATGCATGGCCGTTGCCAGCCTCCCCTGGCACCTGTGCCGGTGGTACGTAAAAAGCACCCACTACACTCACGGAGTGGTTGGCGTTAGGAAGGGCATCCAGCTGTAGAAACACTGCCAGATCAGACTGGAGCCTGGTGCAGCCTCCTGGCTTCCCAGACCCCTGTCAAACCGTCCAACCCATGCTAGTATGGAAAACGGATGTTAAACGATAATGATGATGAATGATGATGATGATATATATATATATATATATATATGTTTACATTCTGAGTTCAAATTCCATTGAGGTTGACTTTGCCTTTCATCCTTTTGGAGATGATAAAATAAGTACCAGTCAGTGTAATCAACTATAACCCTGCCCCAGATTTCAGGCCTTGTGCCTGGAGCAGAAAAGGTTAGTATTATTATTATCATTATTTTTATTATTATTAAGGCACTGAGCTGGAAGAATCACGAGCATATCAGACAAAATGCTTATGGCACTTCTTTCAATTCGTTATACTTATAGCTCATATCCCACTGAGGTTAACTTTGCTTCCATCCTTTCAGGGTCCATAAAATAAAGTACCAACTGAACACTGGAGACAATGTAATTGATTTCCCCTGACCTCTCAAAAAATTGCATTCCTTCTGCCAAAGTTAGAAAGAATTATCATTATTATTACTACTACTGCTACTACTATCTCTCTTTCCAGTACATCTTTCTTCTGCAACTCATTCATCTGTTTCTATCTTAGGTACATGTGACATTGTTTCGCATCAGTGTGCTTGATACATTCAATCTATGTTAATGGCCCTGTGTGGAATAGATGCTGTCTTGTTATGCTATTTATTGTAATGTGTAAATGTTTTCTTTCTCTTTTTTTCCCTGTCTTCTCTTTGACTATTCTTAATGTTTCTTTTAATATTAGAATAGTTTCTATCTGTATCTTCCACATGTTTCACCTCTATCAGTAGATTCTTAATGTTTTTTGTGTCTTATAGCAATATTTGGATATATTTGCAATATTTGGACAGATGAAAAGACATTATTTTCTTCTCAAATCCGGAGACTGAATGAAGACACATTATTTTCTTCCCTAATCCTGTCTGGATAGTTTTCTCAAATTTTTCTATTATTTTTCACAAAAAAAAGTTTCAGAGTTTGTTACAGTATCTTTCACATGACAGTTATTTTGGTGAATGTACTATTTATTGTTTGCCCTCGTTTGTAGTGTTAGCATATTGTTGTTGTCTATTGAATATAGATGCCTACTTTAATTTGTGTATGTTAATACAAGGAACATAATACAATCTCTGTACTCATTCTACAAATGAGAGGCATTGTGCCTATGTAAGAAATCAATATTATTCAATTGTCTATTTCTGAATATTAATTAACTTTCATTTTCAACTTCAGAAACAAAAGGAAGCTATTAGTGTCAAATAATGAGGATATACACAATTCACCTCTCGATTTTCTTTTCTTTTTTAATCATTCTTGAAATTCTTTGTGTAAATAAACATACTTCATATTTTAAAAGAAGCACTGAAAGCATTTTTTTAATGACAAAATATGAACCATTTTGTTTTTCAATGGCAATTTTTTTGCCTTTTTTTATCATAATATATATCTGTTAAATTTTACTAGAAAGTATAATCAACCAAATATTTTTTGACAGAGCTATACTTCAGTTATGATCTCCAAATGTAACACTGTGTATGTTCCTAAACAAATGCTACTCAGTGGTTAAAATACTGAACTCAAAGACTGCATTATATCCTTTAGCAAGGCATCCACTCTACTTGTCTACCACTGTAGGGGCTTTTATGCAGTTATTTGATCTGCTAGTTTTAGCAGCTAAATCTCTTTCAAATCATATCCTACCAAATTAAAGACAAGAATACAAATATAATCCCGTGTTCACCACTCCTGAAAAACAAACAAAAAAAAATGGCATGATAGTCTTGGCTAGAATGCCTTTGATCATAAATCTGCCCAATGACGGTTGACATGAAACTAAACAACATCTCTGTTTCAATTTTTTGCTTAAGTGGCAATACCTCCTTTCTGTTGTAAAATATTTACTCTCACAATTCACACTTCCTGAATCTGAAAAGCTATCACAGAATGTTTGCAAATTATCAATGTCTTATCATTTCTTTCTCTATGGGCAGGATGAATTTGTGAAATAGCATATGTCTGTTAATTTCAATTTTGTGTGATGTTGTCTGTGATGCCTAGTTTTTTTTAGATGTTAACCCTTTTGTCACTTTATTTCTCTTGAGATGCTGTGTGTTTCTTTCAATTAATTTTTAAAATAACATAGAATTTAGTAAAATAACTTATCATTAAGCTAGTGTTAGGAACATAAATTGTGACTAAGGTTTGGTGGAAGATTTTAAATCAGAACTTTTGAAAATAAGACATTTGTACTACAGAGCCAGAGGCAGTTTCAGCCAGGTTGGTATCAAAAGGGTTAACTTAACATTTTTGCCAAATCTTTCTAGAACTGACTCTTTCAGGTATCCTCGATGGTCAGTTCTGTCTGTATCATATGTATTACATATCTAACTGTGAAGGATTTGTTATGGTGTCTGACCTGGGCAAACAGTTGGTTAGGCTACTTGTAACATGCATACATGCATACATACGTCCATTCATACATACATACATGCATGCATGGTGGTGTCTACTCCTTATGCAGAGTCTGACCACCTCCTGTACCTATACCTTAGATCCATCATGGCATCTGATGTGGCTTTTAAAACCAGACGATATTTTGTAAAAACACCCACATAGATTGCATGTCCAATTTGGACCACCAAAAGCCACAGTTAAGTTCTGATCTTTGTGGGTCTTAAAATGTCTTTTGAGGCCTCTGTTAGATTTGCAGACCTTATGGCATACATGACATTAAAAGGTGTGCACAGACATATAGGCAGAATAGTTGGTGGAGGTTTGTTTCTCATGGGTCCGTAAATGAGATTTGAGCCTAGCAGAAGAAAGGCATGGTCTGTCACAAACTGTACATGCAAAAAGGTTATTGTGATTCACTTTCTCAATTATAGCATTCTTCTTTAAATCTCTCTTGAGTCTTGCATGCATTATCCTAGTCTCTTCAAATGCTTTCACTCTACTCCACACTTTTGTTCACCATCCAGCTTGATCTGAAGCAAAGGTTTCTATGTCCTCTGGATCCATTCCAAGTGACTTCATGTTAGTCCTTATGCCATCCTTAAACCTCTTTTCAGGTTTACACCAATAGCATTTCCCCTCTGCAAGCTCGACATAAAACAACTGTTTGGGTGTGTGTTCATCTGCCATTTGAACAATATGGCTACACTATCTCATTTGGCTTTTCAGAATCATTGTTTTAATTGAAGTGATGCCTGCAGATGCAAGTACATTTGTGTTTGGAGTAAAATAACTCCATTTAATGTTTAAAATGTGATGAAGGCATTTTTGGTGGAATTGTTCTAACAATTTGAAATGTCTTTCATAATATGTTCATGTTTCAGAAGAATACAACAGCGATGGCAAAACAAATGATTTGTAAAGAGCCAATTTTGTGTTGTTATTTACATGTCATTGGCACCAAACGCATAACTCTAAACCACCAAATACTTGTTCTGCCCTTTGAATTCACAGATGTATTTCTGTGTCCAGATTTCCAGAGCTTCCAAGGTAGATGAAAGAATCAGGTCACTCTTGAGTGCTACTGGTAACATGTAATCCAGTACAACCTGTTGCATGGTCAGGTTATTGGTGACTAAACTGGCAACCCCATCAGACTTGCTTGGTGAGGAGAGTGATTGTTGGACACCCTGCAGGATGAAAAATAAGACTTGTCAAAGGGCGGAGGAACTCATGAGCAGTCAACATACATACATAGTGCATACATGCATGCATGCATGCATGCATACATACATACATACATACATACATACATACATACATACATACATACATACATACATGCATGCATGCATGCATACATACATACATACATACATACATACATAAGTATCATCATTGTCATCATCATCCCATCACCATTTAGCATCTGCTTTCCATGCTAGCATGGGTTGGACTACCTAGCATTGGTTGGACCTTGCATGGGTCACTTAACATCAATTTTCCATGCTGGTATGGGTTAGGTGATTTGACAGGATCTGGTGATCCACAGGGCTGCATTGCTCTTTCTCTCTCTCTCTCTCTCACACTTTCTCTGTATGTGTGTGTATGTGTGAAACATGATCAACCAGACAATCCAATGTTGCTATGCATCGCTGGTCACAATGTGCTTTGCATTGTTTAGCTTTCAAATGATGCCACCCCACTGGCTAGGCAAGCAGGCCAACATTTCTCCTGATCAGAATGTTAGTCTGTTGCAGGGTTACCCATCTACAGCTGAGTCGACTGGAGCAATGTGAAATGAAGTGTTTTGCTCAAGAACACAATGCACCACTCGGCCTGGGAATTGAACCCATGATCAGGTGATTTTAACACCCTAATCACTAGTTCATGTGCCTTCATATATGTGTTTGTGTGTGTGTGTGTGTGTGTGTGTGTATTAATTTGTTTTGCATTCTTACTTTCCCAGTGTGTTGGTGTATATATTATGCATTTCATTATGAGGCCTCCTCCTGTATTTACTGTATCACAGCTTATTGGATAGTAATTAGGAATTTGAATTTTGCATTGTACTTGCAAAAGTATTTCCTGTTCTGGTACAAAATGAATGTCACGTGTGATGATAACATCTTTTAGTTTCTTAAAGTTGTCTTATAGGCTGCTTGTATTGTATTTCATTATTTTTTTGAATTTTTTGTGTTGTTTACAAAGATTACTTTTGTCTATGATGTGCTTGAAATTTTAAAAATGTGTTCTCTAGAGAGCTATAGTTTTGAGAAAAGAGATAGAAGGGCTACTTTCTACTTTTATTATTGATGTTATTGTTATGAATTCTGAAATGTAATGTATTCCTGTGAAGTATTGGTAAATAGTGCTGTTTGATTATGTTTGTGTCAGTATCATACTGAAAAATCTTTTAAAGATTTGAAATCTGTCTGGTGCAGAGTAGTTACTGTTTGGTTTTCTTCCTGTGTGTTGGACTGGCATTCAAACAGTGACCATCCAGTCTGTCTTTTTCTAGAATTATTATATTCAAAATTACTTTCTCCAGCACCTTTATTCATTTCAAAGATGATAGAGTGAACTTTGAAGGAATTTTCCTTCTAATCCTAGCAGATCAAACAACCACTTACAGGTTCTTTTGTTAGCTAGAGGTTCACACACTAATATGGATTTTGTTTTTAAAAATGTTAAAATATTAAAATAGCAAAAACTAAGAAAAATGAAAAAAAATAACGAAGTTTCTCATTTCTGAGTAGTTGTTAGACTTTTCTGTTTTTCTTTTCTGTTAAAAAAGGGGGAAAAAAATATGTGCACTTTCCAATTATAAGCATCGGAAATTATGGCATTTTGCATGAATTACTACTAATTCTTATGGCTGGATGACATTCCTAATTCCTGTTATCCAACCATGAAATGGAGTTTCTTGAGTGATTATAAACTGAAATGTTACAAATGGAGCCAATGTACTTTGCCTACATATTTCAGCATAATGTTTCTTGGGTATTGAATTGTAAATGAAAGACATTAGCTTAATTTCAACTTACACTTTACTATAGCTGTTATAGTTAGTAATATTTAGCAGTATAGGAAGGCAGTGAATTAGTAGAGCATGCAACAACATAGTATTTACTTACACTTCTCTATGTTCTGTGTTCAAATCCAGCTTAGGTCATCTTTGCTGTTATCCTTGCAGAGTAGATAAAATAAGAATCAGTCAAATACTGGGTTTAACAGTGACCTCATACCCATGTTTTTTATTAGCTTCTGTATTACTTGTGAAGAGATTTCACAATTGTGCTATTTACCAAATACTGAAAATGCTAAAAAAAAAAAAAATGCCATTGGCTACCATACTGTTGTATGTAGTCACAATAACATCAGAGGAGCAGGCACAGTCGTGGGGTTATAAAGTTTGTTTTGCAATCACATGTTCTGGGTCTCGCTCTCTATGCCTTGTAAATGGAATTGGTTGAAAGAAATTGAGAAAAAGCCCATCATGAGTGTGTGTGTGAATATTTATCATTCCATATGTCCTCAATATTACCTGAGTAAAAACAATGTCTTTTTTTACAATGTCTAGTGGGCAAAATGTCTCACTCAACTTTTGATGGGTGAGGAAAGCAGGTTAAGGATTGACAGCAGGGAAAAAATCTGTTTGTAGAAAATCTGCCACAGTCTGTTCTTACCTATGCCTGAATGAAAAACTGTATTTCTTCTTTAGCAACACACCTGTTCCTATCCTGCTATCATATTTTTACCTCCCTCAATACTATACTCTCACTGGGTTTGAAGGGCCTTGTGCAAATTACTATGTGATATTACTTGTAGTGGTGTCACAAAAATACTACCCAGTACACTCCTGTCAAACAGTTGCTTTTAGGAAGGGCATCCAGCTATAGAAGCCATGACAGTGAAAACACTGGAATTCAATGCAGTCCTTTGCTTGTTGGATGTTGTCGAACTGTTAATTGCATGTCAGCATGAGATAGATGTTAATGAGGATAAATATACATATATATATTCTCTCTCTCCCCCTTCCCCCCTCTCTCTCTCTTTCTGTCTCACATACACACACATGTGTATTTATAACTTTTGGCAATGTATATTGGTGGAAGCATCATATGAGCATCAGCAAGGAAACTGATAAGCCAATTCTTTTCAATGAAATTCCATTCTAATATGTGTTCTGCCTGAGTTGTACAGACAATCCCTTATCACTCTTGCCACCATCATATATAAAGTAAACCAGTGACTGGAAACTTGTAACCAATAGTGCTGTTATTAACAAAATGCAATACAAAAGAAATTAATCAAATAGGTAGCCAGGGCTAGAAAACTGGGGCTTCGATGGAAATAAAATAAAAATGTTAAAGTCAAAATATTAAAAAAAATGACTAAAAAATAAATTGAATTAAAACTGAAAATGGAAGAAAAGAGGAATCACTATAACAACAGGGAAAAGACAGGAGAGGATGAGAAGGAACAAAGAGAATTACTCATTGGTACCAGAAAGTCCGGTTCTGAGAATGAAAATGGGAGGATTTTTTTCTCCACTTTTCTGCAGGAAGCTGCTTATGATTTTGAAGGGAACATAATTAATTGCATTAATATATCAAGGTTGATTCTATTCATTGTATGCCTTACCATTTCAAAAAATACTGATCGTGTTTCTCCAAGTAAGAAATCAGTATTTAGAAATATAACCTTTATATATATATATATATATATATATGATTGATTGATTTTAGTTTCAGCTCATTGAGCTGTGGCCATGCTGGGGCACCGCCATTTATATGTGTGTATATATATATATATATATTATATATTATATATATATAGACACACACACACACACACACACACAATAGGCAGTGGCATGGCTGTGTGATAAAAAGTTTGCCTCCCAACTGCATAGTTCCAGATTCAGTCCTACAATGTGGCAACTTGTGCAGGTGTCTTCTACTATAGCCTAAAGCCAACTAAAGCCTTGTGAGTGGATTTGGTAGATGGAAATTGAAAGAAGCCTGCTGCATGTGTGTGTATGTGTGGCATGACTATGGTTAAGAAGCTCACTTTACAACTCTATGGTTTCAGCAGTCCCACTGTGCAGCAACTTGGGCAAGGGACTTGTGTTGTATTATAGGCCTGGGCCAACAAATGCATGTGAGTGAATATGATGGAACTTTAAGCTAGTTCACTTTCTACTTCTCCCTCACCCCTCTCTCTATATATATATGTGTGTGTGTGTGAATATATATGTAGCACCATCCGTTCGTGTCCGTTGCCAGCCTTGCCTGGCCCCCGTGCCGGTGGCACGTAAAAACACCATCCGTTCGTGGCCGTTTGCCAGCTCTGTCTGGCCCCTGTGCAGGTGGCACGTAAAAAGCACCCACTACACTCATGGAGTGGTTGGCATTAGGAAGGGCATCCAGCCGTAGAAACACTGCCAAATCTGACTGGGCCTGATGAAGCCTTCCGGCTTCACAGACCCCAGTTAAACCGTCCAACCCATGCTAGCATGGAAAGCGGACGCTAAATGATGATGATGATGATGATGATGATATATATATATATATATATATATACACATACATATATATATATAGGCAAGTGAAATCGAAATCAAACTCGGTGACTGGCATCCGTTGCTAGTAGAGCACTAAGAGTACCATATGAGTGAGATCGTTGCCAGAGCAACAAGCTGGCCTTAACGATGGTACGTTAAAAACACCATTCGAGCGTGATTGTTACCTGCGTCGCCTTACTAGTACTTGTGCTGGTGGTACAAGTGCTAGTATTGACGGATTAAGTGCTAGTTATTGACAGATTAAGTACCAGATTCAAAAAAATAGTACTGGGGTTGACTTGCTCCAGCATAGCCAAACTCTGATGATTGTAACAAGTAAAGAAGAGAATGGAACTTATTGAAAGAGTAGATCACCTGACCAGATATTTTATCTGTTTAAGTTTTGTACCTTGCTGTGCCAAGTTCAAATCCTGTTAGGATTGATTTTACTTTTCAAATCCCACCAGGGTTTGTAAATTAAGTGCCAATAATGTACTAGGTTGATTCAATTGACTGTATCTACTCTGCTAAAGGAAAATTGGCCTTTTGCCTAGTCAAAAAAACATCAATAATGTTGTTACACTTAACTGATATTGTTTCAATTAGCTGTTCTAACTTTTGTAACACTGTTCTTAAGGCCACTACTATTAACTTCACTCTTAACATCTGATTTGTTTCCTTTCACCTCAAGTCTACACCTTTTTTACACAGGATCATGTTAAGATATTTTCAGTACTAGCACATGTAGTAGTGTATTAGAAGTGTATTAGAAGTGTATTCATAATTAACACATTTCCTGATGTGTGTATTTGTATGTATGTCTATTTGTATACACACACACATATGTATTTATGATGAATGTATATAATAAAAAGTAGCTAAAAAACTCATAGTGGCCCAATGGCATTATACAAGGTAAATTTTCAATTTATTGAAAGGATCTTTGCTTTGAGAAGTAAACAAACACCTGGTGGGTAATTGCAGTCAGCTTCCAATGAGAAGAGGAGATAATCTCACATACACAACAATCAGTTGTTTTCTCCCACTAAATACACACACACACACACACATGTATAAGATACAAGTGCTGTTGTGTGGTTTAGAAGCTTGTTTCCCAATCATGTGGTCTCAGATTTAGTCCCACAGTGTAGCTCCTTGAGGCATGTTTTTTCTTCTATTGCTCCAGACCAGCCAAAGTCTTGTGAGAAAATTTAATTGATGGAAACTGATACATGTAAATGATGATATATATACATATGTGTATGTGTGTGTTTGTTTACATGTACATTTTACAAAACTCTCTTGTTTTCACTTCCCAGTCAACAACACTATCTTCTCCAGTATGTCAGACGCAAAATTTTTCTCCACTCTCAATTTAAAGCATGCATATTGGCAAATACCTTTAGTGGTGGAAGCAAGGTGGATTTGCACTATTAATACAACCAATAGGCGTAGGAGTGACTGTGTGGTAAGTAGCATGCTTACCAACCACACGGTTCCGGGTTCAGTCTCACTGTGTGGCACCTTGGGCAAGTGTCTTCTACTATAGCCTCAGGCCGACCAAAGCCTTGTGAGTGGATTTGGTAGACGGAAACTGAAAGAAGCCCGTCGTATATATGTACATATATATATATATGTATGTGTGTTTGTGTGTCTGTGTTTGTCCCTCCAACATCGCTTGACAACCGATGCTGGTTTGTTTACGTCCCCATAACTTAGCAGTTTGGCAAAAGAGACCGATAGAATAAGTTGTAGGCTTACAAAGAATAAGTCCTTGGGTCGATTTACTCGACTAAAGGTGGTGCTCCAGCACGGCCGCAGTCAAATGACTGAAACAAGTAAAAGAGTAAAGAGAGTAATGGTTTGTACTTGGTTAACAGACTTCAAATGGCCTTCAGAAATTGAGTGGCATATTTCAGAACCGCATGAAAACTCTACTGAAAGGGATCGAAGGAGTCAGGGTATACCAAGATGATATCCTCATATATGCTAGTAGCGAAGCAAAATTGATGAGCAGAGAAAATGCAGTAGTTACAAGGCTAACCAAGGCACAATTCTTCATTAACAAAGCAAAGTCATTCTCCAGAAGAAGAAATTTGACTTTCCTTGGAATGAACATATCTGAAGCAGGTATTTCTCCATTTCTGGAATTGGTAATAAAACTAAAGGATGTACAAGTTCCAAAATTGAAGGAAGATTTTGGCAAAATATTGGGTCTGACAAATTACTGCAGAAGATTTGTCCCGGTATATGTTGAAAAAGTAGAATCACTCTCATCAGCTAGATCTAAAGAATTTAAGTGGAGTAAAGAGCAAGATAAGGCCTTCTGAATGCTTATTACTCATCTTTTTGTGGATCCAGAAAGGGCCATACAAACTGTGAAAACTGCACTGGAGCATTTTGATTTGAAGATGAGGAATTTCAGCAACTACTTGAACAAAATTCTGTTTAACCATCAGAGTGCCTCGGGTGGTTGTAAATTATCACTGGCCGAAAAGTTGATGAAAAGACAATTGAGGGTTGCTGCAAACCCATTCTTCAAAATAGATGAGGATGTAATGCACAAAAACATGTTCAACAAGGTTGCTTCCAAGGCAAAATATGTGATATATGTGATACATGCCGGAAAGAATACTGCATGGATTAAGAAGGAGGGTTGCCTGCTGCGGTATGTGGCAGTTGAGCAACTGGCCCCACTAAACAGACAGGAACCAGAATCAGAATTGAGTGCAACACCTGGCACAATGGTTTATGCTGAATCTGCAAGGATGCTTAACAGTGATGGTGTGACCATATCAAGTCCCCAGGCCAGGCATGACCCCAACACTGGAGTTTTAGAAGAAGTGGAGCAGCCTATTATTGACAATGCTAGCCATCGAAGATTGAACACAAAAATTTCATCAAGTCATAAACTGATGGGAAGTGCAAGAATTGTAACAGGATGTAAAAAACCCAAAACATTTTGAGGAGGTATAGTTGCATTGGGTTATTGATTTTGTTATCCTGATATACTATATATAGAACTCTCAAGGGAAGTCTTGCGCAACCATGTGTATATCATGAGATGAGTGATGAATGAGCTGGCAGCCATAAAAGGGGCAATACCTCTACACACGTGGAAGGATGATGCTAGGAACAGCATGGCTCTTGAAAGTGAGCTATGTAACTTGCAGTTACAAACATTCAATATATTTTCTAAATGAATGACAAGATGAGTATCCGATATAAAATAATACCCCAATAATATATTCTTCTAACCCATGCTAAAGAGCAATAAACAGAACGAATATATATAGGAAGAAAGATTACATAAAACAGATTGTGAAAGAAAAGGGAAAAGGTAAATGTGGAAACAGGATTCTTGGTAATTATTGTTAGAATTTTTGTTCAGTGCAAATTTCTACGCAATACAGTTTAATCCTTTTGTTACTATTGTAATACTCTGCATTTGTTTCAATTAACTTTGAGAATAATGAAAAATTTAGTAAAATAACTATGCCATTGTTAAATCGGTATTTTTTTTATGGTGGTAAACTAGTGGCATTTCTTCTGCCTCTTTATGTTTCATGTTCACATTTTGTTGAGGTTGACTTTGCCGTTCATCCTTTTGTGGTTGATAAAATAAGTATCAGTTGAATACCAGGGTCAATGCATTTAGTCCTCCTTCACCAAATTTCAGGCCTTGTGCTTATAGTAAAAAGAATTATTAAGCTGGTATTTGAAACAAATTAACATGAAATTTTTATGGATAGCTTCAACTTAGATCACGTTAACCTTTTAGCATTTAAACTGGTCACATTTGGCCAAAATATTCTACCTGTTTTATGTTCAAACTACAATGTTATTCAAAAATGTCATTCTAAAAATACTACCCTACAATGTCATTCTAAAAATATGCAGTCACATCATCAAAATCTCAAAACTACAAGATAATTCAGGATTAATTTAAAACAATGAGAAGACCCATCAAGCCAAGTGAACTCATAGTCATGACAGATATTGGTGTCATGCAAATTGCACCCATGCTGGTGGCACTTAAAAGCACCCATTACACTCTCAGAGTGGTTGGTGTCAGGAAGGGCATCCTGCCGTAGAAACTATGCCAAATCAGACTAGAGTCTGGTACAGCCTTCCAGCTTGCCAGCCCTGGTCAAACTGTCCAACCCATGCTGGCATGGACAATAGATGATAAATGATGGTGATGATGATAATGAGAATAAATAAGCATTGCATTTGACAAAGTAATCCGAATGCAAAAGGGTTGAAACTGAAATTTCATATCAAAGCATCAGAGGCAGATTTTGGTGAGTTGGTATCAAAAGGGTTATTATTGTCATTCTACAAACTGTAGTAAGTATGATTTGATGTAATATCCAAGAGCAACAGCACAAGTAGAAGTAGTGGATAGAATCCAACAACTTTTCATACAAGAAATTGATACTTTATTTACATTGGTGAATTACAACTACACATTGGGTTAATTAGTTATCATTAATTTTGCAGCTACACTTTTCAGTGATATATCTAATTTTACAGCATACTAGGAGGAGAAATTATTCAAATAAGGATAATAAAATTTACCATTCAGAAGCTATTTAGGAATTTCTAAGTCATTTGAGATTCTCAAAAATCTATGAAAGGAACATACTAAAATCTAAGAAAAGTAGCAGAAGGAAATATAATTAAGTGGAAGATGGTTCTTACTTATATTCAATTTTAGCCCAAACAATCTTGGTAAATATCCAAATCAATTTAATAGGAATTGAAATATGTCAATGTGCCATTGTCTATTTTTGAATAAAATTATTTCCTGGCTTCATAAATTTTAAGTTCCTATTTCAAAAATATCTGGATAATGTTCCATACAAAATTAATATAGTGTAGTCTTGTAATTTGTTTTGTAAATTACACGTTAGAAACAAAAAAAGAGTAATGGTATATAATAAAATAATGTCTGGTGGAAAGACACAGTATACAAATATTTGTTTATATATAGACTTTATCTGTTTGTATATGCATCTTTTTCTGTGTGTTTGTGTTTGGATATCTCTCTCTTTATATATATATGTATATACATATGTAATGTATGCACATTCATACACATAAATATACATATACAGAAGCATTTATTTATTATATATACATACATACATGATTGACCACTAACTCCAAACATTTTATTCTTCTCTCTCTGTTTATTTCCTCATGTTCCTTTCTGTTGAAGTGCATAGGCTTGAAATGTAAAAGACTTTCTCACCTTCCCAAGTGTCCAACTAATACACCTGCTTGTTGTTTATACACCTGTCTTCATCTTTTGTTTTTCTGTAAATTTCAACTATATGTATATGTATATATATATACACACACTCACACACATACACACATATGTATATATATATGTGTGTATATATATGCATATATATATATATGTGCATATATGTGAAAATATATATATGTATATATATATATATATATATATATATATATGTATATATATATATATATATTATATATATATATGTATATATATATGTATGTATGTGTATATATATATGTATGTATATATATATATATATGTATGTACATATATATGTATATATATATGTGTATATATATATATGTGTGTATATATATATATGTGTATATATATGTATATATATTTGTATATATATGTATATATATATATGATAGATCACTAGCCACTACACTTTATTTTCTCTCCTTGTTTCCTTCTGTGTTCCTTTCTGTAGAAGAGCATAGGCTCAAAATGTTAAAGACTTTTTCACTTCCCAAGCATTATACTAATACATCTGTTTTTTGTCTACACCACCTGTCTTCGTCTTTTGTTTTTTTTTGTGAATTCTCCCTATATATATATATAATATATATATATATATGTGTGTGTGTGTGTGTGCATATATATATATATATATATACACACACTGTCAGAATGATGTGGACAACTCTGATTCGAACCCAATAAGGTTTGGAAATCGATTAAGGTTGTTCATCATTTTTTCAGTCTGCAGAGAAATGGCTAAAAGCTGCCCTATTCAAAATTATACCATATGTTACATATATATATTAGACCGATAGAATAAGTACTAGGCTTCCAAAGAATAAGTCCTGGGGTCGATTTCCTTCACTAAAGGCAGTGCTCCAGCATGGCTGCAGTCAAATGACTGAAACAAGTAAAAGAGAACGAGAAAAAGAGAATATATATATATAACTGTATAGTAACATATAATAATATTTATTCTCCAATTTGAAGTGACAATTTTTAAATATAAACAAATGGCACAAAAATGATGAGCTAACCTCAGGCTGAGTTGAACCCACAAATCAACGCTTACATGGCTCCTTGCAAATCCGATTGGTCAAATATTCACCCCTCAATTTCAGTCAGATTTAGTTAATATGTACTTAAACTGTATAATACAACATATAATATTTTTTGTAAACCAACCCAAAAGGCTTTGTAAGTTACAGAGAGAAAGCTACAATGGAAGACTCATAGTATAATAATAACTGTATAATAATATATCATTATAATATTTATTCTTTGACTTGAAGCAACAATCTTTAAACATAAATAAATGACCGAAAAATAAAGAGTAGAAAAAGAATAAGAGTAAGAGTATATTTTAAAAAAGACAAGCATACTTAGTTATTGTTAACTGATTTTTATATGTGTGTTAGCACCCCGAACCACTTAGACCCTCTGAAGAAGCCTAGAGACACATTCATTATTCAAGCCTTATCTGGTCATCTCTACATAACACTGAAGAGATGGAGATTACCTGGAAGTATTCGTTGCCTCTTGGCAGAAATGGCCGTAAGGAGCTAGCACCTACACACCAATTCGGTTTTATACACAGTCTGTTCATTTGCTCATTTGCTCAATTGATCACTCATTCCTATATGCTTATATGCTTCAACACACTCGTTTTTGCAATTACCTATTACTAACTCTTTCTATTTGATAACCTGTACCACTAATATATGTGTGTGTATCAATCCAATACATTGGAGTAAATAAACATACTGGAATGTTTACTGGCTGATGTCTGTCAATTTCATATCCTTTCCACTTTCTTATGTGTATATATATATTATAGTCCTCCAGGCAATTACGGAGGAATTCAAGACAGGTTGTCCCTGGGAGCTCCTCTACGCTGACGACCTTGCTCTTATTGCTGAGTCACTATCAGAGCTGGAGGAGAAGTTCCAGGTGTGGAAGGAGGGTTTAGAATCGAGGGGCCTTAGAGTCAACCTAGCTAAAACCAAAGTACTAATAAGTAGAAAGGTAGACAATCCACAAATGTCTTCAGGAAGATGGCCCTGCTCGATCTGTAGAAAAGGTGTAGGTAGAAACTCTATAAGATGTACCCAGTGTAAGCTATGGACACATAAGAGGTGCAGCAATGTCAAAGGTAGGCTAACTGGGAAGATAGTTTTTGTATGTGGCAGATGCTCAGGAGCATTAACCTCCGAAAATCTGCAGAAAATAACTTCCGTCACTTTCCAAGGGGAAAACTAGAAGTAGTTGATAGCTTCCGTTATCTAGGTGACCAAGTCAGTAGTGGGGGTGGGTGCGCTGAAAGTGTAACTGCTAGAATAAGAATAGCCTGGGCAAAGTTTAGGGAGCTCTTACCTCTGCTGGTGACTAAAGGCCTCTCGCTCAGAGTAAAAGGCAGACTGTATGATGCGTGTGTACGAACAGCCATGCTACATGGCAGTGAAACATGGGCCGTGACTGCCGAGGACATGCGTAAGCTCATGAGGAATGAAGCCAGTATGCTCCGATGGATGTGTAATGTCAGTGTACATACTCGACAGGGCGTTAGCACCTTGAGAGAAATGTTGTACCTAAGAAGCATCAGTTGTGGTGTGCAAGAGAGATGATTGCGCTGGTATGGTCATGTGGCGAGAATGGATGAAGATAGGTGTGTGAGAAAGTGCCAATCCTTAGCAGTTGAGGGAACCCGTGGAAGAGGTAGACCCAGGAAAACCTGGGACGAGGTGGTGAAGCACGACCTTCGAACTTTAGGCCTCACTGAGGAAATGACCAGCGACCGAGACCTTTGGAAATATTCTGTACGTGAGAAGACCAGGCAGGACAAGTGAGCCCAGCCCACTTATGAATGCCTTTCCTCCCCTGGACACAAAGACCTGTTGAGGCAAGCGAAGTCGATATAGAACCTCATCCGACGACAGGCACCCATGCCAACCCCCTTTGCTTGCGAAGACATGTTGGGGCAATCGAAATCGAATTGAACCAGCCAGGATCCCTGGTCTGGTGGTACGTAAAAAGCACTATCCGACTCGTGGCCGATGCCAGCACCGCCTCCACTGGCTTCCGTGCCGGTGGCACGTAAAATACACCAATCTGACCGTACGACAGGCACCCATGCCAACCCCCTTGCTTGCGAAGATATGTTGGGGCAAGCGAAATTGAAATCGAATTGAACCAGCCAGGATCCCTGGTCTGGTGGTATGTAAAAAGCACTATCCGACTCGTGGCCGATGCCAGCGCCGCCTCCACTGGCTTCCGTGCCAGTGGCACGTAAAATACACCAATCTGACCGTACGACAGGCACCCATGCCAACCCCCTTGCTTGCGAAGACATGTTGGGGCAAGCGAAATCGAAATCGAAATCGAATTGAACCAGCCAGGATCCCTGGTCTGGTGGTACGTAAAAAGCACTATCCGACTCGTGGCCAATGCCAGCTCCGCCTCGTCTGGCTTCCGTGCCGGTGGCACATAAAATACACCAATCCGACCGTGGCCGTTGCCAGCCTCGCCTGGCACCTGTGCAGGTGGCACGTAAAAAGCACCCACTACACTCACGGAGTGGTTGGCGTTAGGAAGGGCATCCAGCTGTAGAAACACTGCCAGATAAGACTGGAGCCTGGTGCAGCCTTCTGGCTTCCCAGATCCCCGGTCAAACCGTCCAACCCATGCTAGCATGGACAACGGACGTTAAACGATGATGATGATGATGATGATATATATATATTTACTGCCCACAAGGAGATAAACATAGAGGGGATAAACAAGGACAGACAAAGGGATTAAGTCGATTACATCAACCCCAGTGCGAAACTGGTACTTTATTTATCAACCCTGAAAGGATGAAAGGCAAAGCCAACCTCGGCGGAATTTGAACTCTTCTCAACTAGAATCACCATGGCACAGTGTGTAACAGAGCTGGACCTTTGAAAATACAAGCACAGTCCACCGGATGAGCTTCTGTTCTATTTCAATCTTGTTTTCACTCACAAAGTATTAGTTAATCTGAGACTATAACGAATAACATTTGCCCAAGATGTGATACAGAGGAATTGAACCTAACACCACATAGTTGCAAAGTAAATTTCTTTACTATTCAATCTTATTGTTTGTGTGTGTGTGTGTGTGTGTGCACACAGATCAATTGTTTTTATTATAAGCCTAAAGACTCATGTGCCTGGTGGAAGAAAGTCTTTGGGTTTAACTTTATCTGGTTAGATGCCAAGAGATCTTTCTTTGATGTTTCTTCATCATAGAAGCCTACGAAAGTGGCTTCTATTACTTTTATATTTATCTTTCTTTTTGTTTAGTTTTATCTGTATTAGAGCTGGGTTGATGAGGTCTTTAGTAATATTTGAGTGTTTTCTGATGATTTGCTTGTCTCTTGGAAAACTGTGTTATTTATTATTATTATTATTATTATTATTTATTATTATTATTATTATTGTTATTATTATCATTATCATTATTATTATTTTTATTATTACTGTTATTATTATTATCATTTCACTGTCTTTGTACAGAAATTCAGTTTTATTTGCCAGGCTGAACTGTCCGAAATTATTACACCAATCTACTTATTGATTACTTTCCAGTCAGCTTTGAGATCAATTTCTGCGAATTAGAATTTGTGTGATTTGTGGTTTCTGGTCAGGAAATCCTTTTCAATATTATATATTAAAAGCTCAAGGAGAAAGAAGGGCTTATTTCAAATAATGGATACCAAGTCTGTATTGTTAGTATATATTAAGCCTAACGTATTATGTTTGTATGTTTGTATTATGTTTGCATTATTTGTTGGTGTATGAAACTGTTATGAGTAGCATTAATTAGTTCTAACTTACTCTTTCTTTGTAGAATTGATCTTCCAACTTTCTCTTTCTATGTGGAATTGATCTTCAAGGTTTGATATACCCTGAAGGCTGCCTTATTCCCAGTAGATTCAGGTTATTGAGAAAGTTGATGTACAAACAAGTGTCAACTTGTCTAAGTATCTTTTGTTTATTTGTCAGACTTTTCAAAGCAGTTACAAATAAAAGAAATGTCTGGAGAAGTTGTTTGGTAACACATCAGATGATGTTCTTATATCTCACATTAATTGTTATTAAATCATATACCATACAGGAATACACAGAGTGCATTCTAGCATGTCTTTCTAGAGACACCCGGATATACAAAACCACTCTGTTATGTTTTCTGGATCAATGATCTGATCAATAGATCGTAAATCCTGATATGTGTATCTCAGTATCTTGCACTTCCAGTATGAGGTGTGTTTCTACTAATTGTACCAGTATGTTGTGTGCTTGATAGACCTTTTAAGAAGGGAATCTTTTTTTCAGTTCTTTTTATTGTCTATATTTTGAGCATTGCAAAAGATTAAAGAACTAGTATACAGTACATGTGTCTAACAAAAGTTTTGGTTTGATGTTTTTCCAGTGGGTGATGTGGCAGAGCTGGTATTTGTTTCTGAAGATATTACAGTAATTTAAGATGTTATATATGATATGCAGTTGTTTTTAAGCATTTGCATAAGTTTTTTTCAAAGAAATATTCAAGTTATGCTTCATTTGTAATATTATGTTTTGTCATATCAACTGATTTTGTGGAAGTTTGTCTGGTTTGGGCATGAAGTGTTATAGGAACCTGTGGAGTATTCTAATCTTTGCTATAAGTAATTAATTAAATGCTTTTTCGAGTCTTTCTTCTGTAGGTATTCATGAATTTTTCTTTTTTCCATTCTTATTTTCTGGGTAAATGCACGAAGAACCCCTCTTTATTGAAACATTCTCTCTTTTTTACTGAATACATGTATCATCATCATCATTTAACCTCTGGATGTATGTGTATATATATATATATGTATATATATCTGGTTTGCTGTGCTTGAGAAGATACAGCAAGCTAAGTAAAATTGTGGCCATCCATACATACAGTTCTGTCCTCTGTCAAAACTCATCCACAACCCATATTCCCCAAAAAAACCCTCCCACCACTCATGATCATCACCTGCTGCAGGCCCATCCACTATCCCTCACCTTCCTACCCACACACTCTCCATGCCCTTCCAGCCACTCCAATTTCCCTCACCATCACTTGCTACAGTCACCTCTTCCCCATCTCTAAACATCTCACCTCACACTCTTATGGAACATCTCCCTCTATCCCCTCTGTGCCACTTATATTCTCCCCACTGTTCAATCATCTATTTTTCTCTCTCATGCTGTCTCTCTCTATCTTTCTCTCTAACTCTTTCTCATTCCTCTCCTACAAGAGTAGCCAAGTATCTCCTCTATAGTAAGACACCTACCTCTATCCTTCTATTATACTTTAAAACTCTCATCTGGCACAAAACCACCTCCTTCAGTTCCACTGCCTCTTCCAGCTGAGAGGTCTTCATCTCACAAGTTACTTGGTGAACCCTGCTGGTGCTGGTGCCACATAAAAAGCATTGGTGCTCATGCCACATATAAAGCAACCAGTACACTCTGTAAAATGGTTGGAGTTAGGATGGGCATCCAGCCATAAAAACCATGCCAAAGCAGACAATGGAACCTGGTACACTTCTTTGGCTTGTCTATCTCCAGCTTATGCCAGATGGAGGATGGACATTAAATAATGATGATAATGATGATAATGTGTGTGTGTGTATCTTGGACAAAGAGTGAAGAATTATGTTCTTACATAACTTTATTCACTTATGTATGTTTCAAAAGGCCTGAGGAACTACTTCTGCATCATGTGGATGCAGAATCAACCAATTAATTAATCAGTTAATCAATTAATTAATTAATGGTTCAGTTATCCCCAATCATTCTCATCAGACCATAAAAGTTATTTGTTAGAATTTTGTGAATCTACTACAAACAAAATTTGTGGAACTAGGTTTGCAGATAACAAATATATCAGATTTCTTTCCCCGATTTATCATGTCCTTGCCAAATTTACAGTCCTGGAAGGCCAGGATGTCATTAAGTATTGGTGTATGTTAATCTGTGAGGATATAGGTTAGGGAGGGTAAATGTTGTTTAATAGTTTAATTTTCTGGCCAGTCTGTGGTAGAGTTGTGTGTAATGAATATACATTGGCATCGGCATGGTTGTGTGGTAAGAAGCTTGATCCCAACGACATGGCTCTGGGTTCAGTCCCACAGCATAGAACCTTGGGCAGGTGTCTTCTACCATAGCCTCAAGCTGACCAAAGACTTGTGAGTGAATTTGGTAGGTGGAAACTGAAAGAAGCCTGTCATGTATATGTGTGTGTGTATTTGTGTTTGTCCCCACCACCAATGCTTGACAACTCATGTTGGTGTGTTTGCATCCCCATAACTTAGCGGTTTGGCAAAAGAGACTGATAGAATAAGTACTGGGGTCGATTTGTTTGACTAAAGGCAGTGCTCTAGCATGGCTGCTGTCAAATGATTGAAACAAGCAAAATAATAAAAGAATATATATCTCAGAATTCATATGAGCCTGTGTAAATATTGTATATCATCATAATGTTTATGTCCATTTTCCCATACTTGCAGGATTTGAATGGATTTTCTCCAGCATCATGTCCAGCCACTTGCAGTAATTTATTATTTCCTTCATTAGGTTTAACATCTCAAGATGAGAGAACTTTATCCCAAGAGAATTAAAAAGTTATATAGAAATATCTTATGTGTATGCTCTTCACTCTTTAACATAAATGGAGCTGTGCAAAGAAGTGCTGATCTCTGTAGTAGAGGTAGACCCATAGAAGACATGGGAAGAGGTGGTGAAGCATGATCTTCAAACTTTGAGCCTTATAGAGGCAATGACTGGTGACAGACCTTTGGTAATGTGCTGTGCTTGATGACACATAAAGAACATCTTTTGAACATTGGGCCTCACAGAGGCAAAGTGGCCGAGTTTCTTTTGAGTTTTAGGCATCACAGAGGCAAAGTGGCTGAGTTCTTTTTGAGTGTGGGGCCTCATGGAGGCAATGACCGAGACCTTGGCATTATGTCATGCTTGAGAAGAAGACCCATCAAGCTGAGCAAAATCACAGTCATAGCAGATACTTGTATCACGCAAATAGGCACTCATGCCAGTAGCTCATAAACCTACCCTGCTGTCACACAAATGGCACATAAAAGCACCCATTACACTCTCAAAGTGGTTGGTGTTAGGAAGGGCATCCAGCCATAGAAAACTATGCCAAATCAGACCAGAATCTGATGCAATCTTCCAGCATGCCAGCCCAGTCAAAACGTCCAACCCATGCCAACATGGACAACAGACAATAAATGATGATGATGATGATGATGATTTAAAGTTAGAAGCGATGCTATTCTCTCTCCTTAGAAGTACTATCCAGAGCAACCACACATTTGTATCCTAAGATCAGCTTTCATCACTTCTTACCATGTCTTTATCTTCTGCAGGCTCTCTTTACTTGGATCAAATGGCACTTCTGTATCCAGCTGTCATCCCACATGTGCATCACATGTCTATACAAATTCTGCTTCTATCTTACCCACTGTAGCTGATTCTTCTTATACACAGTTTTTCTTTTAGCTTATTTATGCTTGTCAGGCATGCACCTTAACGTTAAACATCTAACATAAAATTCCTGCTTCATTTTTTTCCAGCTTTTTCTCATTCTCTCCATTCTATTTCCAAGTTTTTTAGTATCCAGCAACATTACACCTTCTACACAACTGTGTGTAAGATGTGATGTTGCAGTCTTTCAGAATACCCTTTACCAAAAGACAGAATCCCTTTGTTGCCGGCAGAGATACGCCTACTTAAAATATGATGGTTAGTAGTAATAATGCTACCAGTAATTATTAGCTTAACTTGCTTGCCTGGATGATTCTGTCAGTATACTTGAGTGCTTCAGAGAGAGAGAGGGGGGAGAGGGAGGGAAAGAGAGAGAGGTGGGGACTTTTGACAATCTATATTATTCTGTTACTGTCTACGTATGTTATATTTTATCTATGAAGTGAAATCGAACATAATCTATTATACACACAACATTTATATTATTCACGAACCAGTTGATTGAAAAGCCATGGAAGGAAACAGTACATAATCTGTTACAGATTCATCACTTTATTTCTATGACAACTGGCTGATATAAGTAAATGTTTTAAATTAAGTATTACATACATTAGTAGTTTAATTGTTTTTCAGAATACGCAGATTAGTAGAATAGCTACTGTTCTTTTTTATATTTCCACTGTGACTCTGGGTTCGAGTCTGGCCATATACAGTTTTCTCTGTTATGAAAATAAGGATATAGTACAGCATAGTGAGATTTAGTAAAGTTTTACCACATAGCTGTACCAGAACAGAAAAATATTATAGATCGATTATGCTTTTGATCTTATTCTAAATTAAGGTTGTTTAATTCTTGACATGAAAATAAAAATCATAGATACAACTCCCAAGGTAGAATAAGTGACAAGTGTATAGCAAGGCATATAGTTTTCAAAAATGTTCTCTCTAAAGACTTCATATTTAATACTACCTATGTGGTATATCAAGAATAAAACACTTCTAAGAAAATTCAATTTCTTAAGGAAATTATATAGTTCATGCTTCTCTATAAATTTCCAACAATCTTGTTGTTTTCAAAATAACCTTGGCATTCCCATGAGTACTGCTTGTAATAAATACGTGCGACTATAAGTATGGAACTGAATATAATAATTAATAATAATAATCGTTTGTAAAATTGGCACAAAGTCAAAAATTTGGGAAAGAGGCATTAGTCAATTATATTGGCACTAGTACTTAACTGGTACTTTATTTTATTGACTCTTGAGAGATGAAAGGCAAAGTTGACATTGGTGGGATTTGAATACAGAATGTAAAGAAATGGAACAAATACCATAAGGCATTTTGTCAGATGTTCTAACAATTCTTCCAATCAACCACAATAACATTAACGATATTATTAGCAATTATTAGCAATTATTAGCTTAACCTATCTTATCTGATCTTAGCACTTTTGTTTCATCTTCACGACAGAGATATAATTAGAAATGTTCATGTATTGTTCTATCATTGTTATTGTGTACATTAGAATTTAGTGCACGAACTATACCGGTATATCTCTATGTTGAGAAAAGGAGAGGAAGAGAGAGAGATGGCTTGTACAAGACAGAAAATTAGAATATCTATGTGTGTGTTTATGTGTGCATATGTAGTATGCATGTACGTGTGTGTGTGTGTATGTGTGTGTGCATATGTAGTGTGCATGTGTGTGTGTGTGTGTGTGTGTGTGATTATTTATAGTTCTCAAAGAAAATTCAAGGAAACTACAACTCAGCGAAAGCACTCTATACATAATCGTAGAGACTTTATATATACTTATATACTATACAATTGTACAACTATTCCATTACAATATTTTTTCAAAGTTATGTGGAAACAAGCAAATCTTTGTTTCTAGGTGTCAATTTGTCAAAAACAGTTGAAGAACAATTGACTAAAAACAGTTGTTTGAAAAAAACAGTTGATCAAAGTAACAGCTTCCTTGCATCAACATTGATTGGTTCATTTTTCTATTTTTTTAAGGTTATTTTGAAATTTACCATCATGATTTGAGGCTGCTGATGGATGTGAAATACTGTACATAGAGTTACATTGATTTGCTTTATGAGTAGTATTAATGTGTTGTAAACTGAGTTGAAGTGTGACAGCAGAATTAAGGATGTGACAATATCATAGACAGCATAGCAACTCCACCATGACATTTTTTTTCTTTACTGTCAGTACAGAATATAACATATTTTGGTATATGCACTTCCACAACTACTATGTTTGGTACTAGGTGTGTTTTTGTAGCATTTGGGTAAGCGTCAGTGTTAGTCACCTTAAGTTTATTATTGGCTTTGTGTGTTGATGTGCATGACTTTAACTCTACATCTAATGTGCCACATTTAAAATAGCTTGCTGCTCAGCCACCATAGTTTGCAGTACATCTTTGTATTACCTTTTGATGGAGGCAGACAGTAGGCAGTGAATCCACTCAGGCAGTTATTTGTGTTGTTACTGAGATTTCCTCTCTTTACTGGTATATTTATATTTACTAGGGGACAGCATATTTTCTGCAAACATTATTGTGTTAGCATGCATGTTCAAATATATCTCTGATGTTTAAACATAAAAATCTGAAAACCGATTTTTTTTTTTAAATATGCAGTAAAATATTTAGAGTGGTTTTAAAAATCCTTGATGAAACACCTGTTCTATAATAAAATATCATAAAACTGAGTATATACAGCAGAATTGTCAAAATCAAATTGATTTTCTAGAAAAAAAAATAAATTGTGCATTGACTTTGTATAACAGATGTACTTCTATGGCTGATGGCTTAAAGTTCATAGGTAACATTTTATAAAAAGTAGACAAAAATACTGTTATTTCGAAAGAGAAATATTTGAATAGAGATGTAAGTCTGTCCCATGACAAGAGTTAAACTACATCAAAATAGCCATATATACATTACAAGATGTAAGATGGAATGATTCATGTTCAAAATTTAGAAATCCAAAGCTATTTTGAAAAAAAAATCAAAAGCATAAATTATAAGAGTGTAGTGTACCATTCATATATTTTGAGGCATTTATTTATTCCCTTCAGTAATTCAGGAAACTCAAATTATTTTACAATCTCCACTATTACTAGTCTTATTTTTGATGATACTACTTTCCGCAAAGATTACCTTAAAGAAAAACCAGTCATCTTAAAGATGAGATAAATTTCTTCTGGCATTGCATTGTCCATAAATAGTTGTGCATTATACATAAGAGCATATTATGATACAAATAAATATAGTATATCATACTGAGATATATTTAAACTATTTTTTTTTTTTGCATAAACTACTTGCATGTTGTCTAATCCTTTACCTTTTCAACTAATCAAACTGGGCCATGGCACAAAGGCTATTTGGTCAAACTGGCCATACAAGACCTTGTTGACACAGAATTTTTGGTAGCCAGAAAATATTCACCAAATCACCTGATGTTTCTGTAATTTTGTAATTTCATCATTTTTATATAACAAATACATTAATTTATCTAACGCTATTTACATTATAATGATAAGATTTGGCTTCTATGAAACATAAACACTCTCTTTCTCCAAGATAAAGGAATTGTGTTGATGAAAATTCTGCCATATGAAAGCTAAGACATAAATTAATAATGATAAGCTAAAAGCTGGAGACCAATAATAGGTGAAAGTTTGCCAGACACTTTTCTGATGCTGTCTAGAATATCAGACATTGATGAAGGGGATGTTATCCATAGATAAGAACAATATTCTCTATTTCATTGTGTATAACTAGTAGTATATCCAGTTCCAAATTGGAGGGTACAATAAAACAAATTTTTTGTAGCTTTCTCCAGGCAGGTACAAAGCCTAAATTACAATGAAAAGACAATAGGATTGAAAGATTCTCTCTCTTTCTCTCCCCCCTCTTTCTTTCTTTCTTTCTTTCTTTCTTTCTATTAGCTACAGTTTAAATGAAATCTAACTTCTGAGGATCTAGGTTGTATATTCAATTTGCCAAGTATCTAGAGCCTATAAATCTCACCTGTAATTAAAATTATTTCCATCTGTAGTTTATAGGAAAATTTGAACCCAGCAATGCTAACTATATGTAAAGTTTAACACCTAACACCAATCCTATTGATACAGTACTTCTGTTGTTTTGTTGTCTGGAAGCAGTTTCTAAGTGATAGTACTTGAACTCATTATTTTAAACATTGTAAAGATTCTTGAAATGAGAAGCCATTCATATGATCTGAGAATGGGACTTAATATTTTCTTTTGCTACAAATAACTCACAATTGAATTTTTAAGTAATCTTCTTTAGCTTTAATAGATATTCATAATTCAGAAAACTTACTCAAAGTTTGAGAAAATTTTTGTTATCAAGTCCAGAAAAGTATTGAACACTTCTCCACAAAATACAATTGAAGGTTTTGGGAAGATGATTTAAATCTTAAGTGGTTGATGCTAGTAAATGCATTAAATAATATAACAATTGCCATAATGTCAGTGTGCTATAAGATTCTTAAAAGTTATTATAGTATTTAGATGCCCTCCATATAGAAGAGTTTTAAAATAGGAAATTCTAAGTAGATACTGATGACACATCTATTTTAGGTATGTCACATTTTATCACATTCCTTTGTCTTGGTTGAGCATTGGCAAACATTCTAGCTTGCTATGAGTTTTAACAGATATGGACTAATTTTTTTCTACAATTATGAATTATAAAAAGTAAGAAAATCTCTCTTGAGGTCTTAAACTTTGTTACAATTCATAATCTTTTAAAACAATCTGTCTATTTATGTCTGTCTGAAAGTTTCCATTTTCTGTTTCTTCACTCTTAGGAATTCAAGAAATATTTTTTTTCTTCATTTCCAGAGCCATTTAAGAAAATCTACTTTTAGACTCATGCATCTTTTAGTACTGTCTGAAAACCAAATTAGCAAAATTATTTTTATTTACTTTTTTTGAGAGTATTTTATAGCTGTTGTTCTTAATAATGATCTCATGTGACAATTTCAGGTAATTCAAACTGTGTTATTTTTGATAATATATTATCGATAATTCATTTATATTAATGATTATTTAATGAGACATAAATAGATTAATTCAGATAGTTTGTCCTTCATTTTTAAGATGTTTCCTTCCTATTTTGTAAAAAGAAATTTTGTTACACACTAAGTTATTTTGTCAGTTTCTTTTCTTATAGATATTGTTTTTAGATGATGTCAAAATAATATTGATAAAGACTTTTTCTAATCATTATTTGTCAACCAATAATTCAAAGTATAAGCAAGCGTCTTACCTGTGGAAACATTAATAAAAGGGAATTATGAAGTTAAAAACTAAATATTTTAGAATGTGACCTTTTTTTTTAAAATTTATTGTCCAGCGTATTCAAAGAAAACCAGTTTTAAATCAGACATACAACTACAGGGGTAAATGGGGAGTAAATGGTGTACTAAATTCCCTTATATATGAGGTTTCTGTTTCTAAGAATACAATTTTTGAGAGAAAAATTTCTAGTCCTGCAGTTTTTTCTGTATAAAGTATATGTAAAAAAAAGTATATATTATGAGGATAATGTCAAAGCTGGTGATTTTCTTCAAACCATTAGGTTTTGAGAAAGATTAAACTGAAAAGCAAATGGATGCCATATAATTATCCCCAACTCTAGTAAACGAATGAAAAGAAAATTTAATTTGAAATTTTGCTAACTTTAATGTTTTAGCATTATCATCACATTTTAATGTACATTTTCGATGCTGGCAGGATTGGCTGGTTTGACAAGAGCTGGCAAGCCAGGGGACTAAATGTCTCATATATTTTGTAATCTTGAAAATTACAAAATGGATGTCAGCGTATGAAGTAAACTTATCATTATTGTGCTCAAGAAGATAACTAGTACTACCCAAATCCACACAGCTCTCTGAAATAAGAGAAAAATGGGGTTGACTGAAAACTACTCAGAGTATTATATGGAATTGGCTGTCTGTCTATCTCAGTGATTCTCAACCAGGGTCCATATGGCCTCTGAAAGTTCATATAAGACTTTTGGGGGTCCACACAACAAAATAGTAAATTGGGAATCCTCAATAGACTTTTAAGGGCCCCTGAAAAAATTTTACTTTAGATGTATGCATTGGTATATATTGCAAGAAACAGCTACATTTCTTTCTCTAACATTTTAATTAGTTCAACCTACACAAGTTAATGGGTAAATAGGTATTTTGAAAGAAGTTTCTATAAAACTAGTTCTTAAACATAGAATGGCTATAGGGGTTCACCAGAATAACACAGTAATCAAAGGGGTCCATCGATAAAAAATGGTTGAGAACCCCTGTTCTATCTGATATCAGTATTGCATTGCAACTATTATTAGTTGATTGAGAAACATCCCCATTCATTAGAAATGCTTTATTAACATTTACAGCTCAAACTCTTTCATCTTCAACTAACTTTTGAATACACTTGATTGAATTTTCATTGAATTTCATCAGAATCTTCTAAAAGATTCCTTCTCAGCTGAAAATTATTGTAAACAGTTGTAAAGAATCTTTGTAATCAGTTGTAAACAATCTTTGCCATTGTCTTTTGTCACTGGAAGTGTTTGGATATGGTGAGTTTCAGATTAAAAAACAATTTTTGAATTAGAAAAAAAAATTGTAAGAAATATTCGAAACAGCATCTAAAATGTATTATTATCTGTGAGCAGATGTTTATAATCATTCTAATTGTGCACTGATGACCTATCTTTATTCTTATTGACTGATCTATTTTTAGTTCACATGGATTTTAATGTGGGGGTTTGCCATTTCCTACTTATTTTGGAATTCAGCTGAGTGTCAAGTTTGAAAATCAACTGACACATTAACTCTGATATGAACATATATACAATTATACATGTAATTGTTTCTGCAGTTTTCTTCTACCAAATGTTTCCCATGAGACATTGGTTGATCCAAGGCTTTAATCAAAGACAGTTGCCTAGTTGCCATTAGTGAAATTGAACCTGAGACAATAATGTTTTCTGGTAAACCTTTTAACCACATAGCCATGCCTGCAGTCATTATATGCAGAGTGAAATGTCTGAAAGAAATATAACAGGGTAATGCTGTTAGTAGGAGAGGTTAGGAAGGTAAAAGCATGCATATATATATATAATGCCAGTGTCCCTTGACTGGCTCCTTTACCAGTGGCATGTAAAAAGCACTATCCGAACATGATGGATGCCAGTGTCCCCTGACTGGCTCCTGTGCTGGTGGAACATAAAAAGCACCCACTACACCCTCAGAGTGGCTGGCGTTAGGAAGGGTATCCAACTGTAGAAACCTTGCCAGATCTGATTGAAGCCTGGTGCAGCCACTGGCTTTCCAGATCTCAGTCAAATCATCCAACCCATGCCAGCATGGAAAACGGACGTTAAATGATGATGGCAATATGAATATATTTGTAATCTTTGTGTGTGTTTCTAATATTAACAATGATGAACTCTCCCATCAAAGACAACATATGAGCATTTACCATTTGCTGAATGACCTGCACAAATGATTTGTTTATAGTGATCAAATGTTCATGCTGCCCTTAGCTCACTCTCTTCATCAAATCAACGTTGTCTGAACAGGTGCCTGCCATACCACACATCATGTGCCAAAGTGTTTTGCTCAAGAACACAACACACCACCCAGTCTAGAAATTGAAATCACAATTGCTAGATTGTGAGTGCAACACCCTAACCACTAAGCCATGTACTCTTTCAAATATGAAGGTCTCACCTTATTAATAATAATAATCCTTTCTATTGAAGGCAAAAGGCCTGAAATTGGGAGGTGGGGGACTAATCGATTAATTCGACTGGTACTTAATTTATCGACCCTGAAAGAATGAAAGGCAAAGTCGACTTTGGTGGAATTTGAACCCAGAACGTAGCAGCAAATGAAATACTGCTAAGCATTTTGCCTAGTGTGCTAATGATTATGCTAGCTCACTGCCTTCTTAAAAATAATAATAATGATAATAATAATAATAATAAGACGAAGAAGAAGAAGGAGAAAAAGAAGAATTCTTTATTCACCACAAGGACCTCAAAAATTGTCACATTCGTTGATGGAAATTGAAAGAAGTCCATTGTGTGTGTGTATGTGCATCTGCTTGCAACCTCCTTGTCTTGACCTACATTAATTGTAAAACAAATGTCACCATCATACATGCTGTGTAATTTGTTTGCAAGCCTCCACAGAAACATATGCTGTTCAAGTTCAAGGGCTTGAGAAAAATTGCCTTGGTTGAAAACAGGCAATGGTTGGTGACAGGAAGAGTATCTGACTATAGAAAATCTTTCTCAATGAATTTCATCTGACCCATTTAAGCATGGAAAAGTGGGCATTGAAACAATGGTGGAGGGGGTGATACTGGTTCCATTTATTAAAATGCCCTCCTTTCTTATACATCATTAATTTCATGTCTCAACAACTAGCCATTTTTTTGTTAGTTGTTATGTGACAGAGCAACTATCACAGATTGAACTTTTGAAAACGTATGTTCCCTTTTGTCATTTTTGTACTGGCTTCAGTCATTAAACTGAGGCTATAGTAGGACATTGCTGATAATGATCAGAGTCCATTAGTTTGGTACTTAATTTACTGACCTCTAATTAACAAATGGCTAAATTACCTACAAGGACACAGTACTCCAGTTTTCACTGGGGTTGACTGAAAACTACTCAGAGTATTATCTGGATTTGGCTATCTGTCTATCTCAGTAAATCTAAACCAGGGTCCATGTGGCCCCTGAAAGTCCATATAAGACTTTTGGGGATCTACACAACAAAATAGTAAATTGGGAATCCACAATAGACTTTTAAGGGCCCCTGAAAAATGTTGCTTTAGATGTATGCAGCTACATTTCTTTCTCAAACATTTTAATTAGTTCAACCTACACAAGTTTTGATTAGTTTGGTACTTAATTTACTGACCTCTAATTAACAAATGGCTAAATTACCTACAAGGACACAGCACTCCAGTTTTCACTGGAATGTATTGATAAACATGAAAGCATGTAGCTTAGTGGTTAGGGCGTTTGGCTCATTATTGCAAGGACATGAGTTCAATTTCTGGTGATGCATTGTACCCTTAAGCATGACACTTTATTTCATGTTGCCCCAGTCCACTCAGCTGTAGTACCTGTATTTCTAAGTGCCAGCTTTGTCACACTCTGTGTCATGCTGAATATTCCTGAGAACTATGTTAAGGGTAATCATGTCTGCATTTGTATGTCTGTGCTTGTCTCCCCACCATCACTTAAAAAATGATGTTGGTGTATTTACATTCCCATAACTTAGTGGTTTGGCAAAAGAGACTGATAGAATAAGTACAAGGCTTACAAAGAATAAGTCCTAGGGTCGATTTGTTCGACTAAAGGCAATGCTCCAGCATGGCCACAGTCAAATGACTGAAACAAGTAAAAGAATAAAAGAATACACAACTATCACATATAGTTATATATTTCTCACTTATTTAGTTTTTCATTCCTTTATCCCTCCTTTTTCTATAGGCTACCTTTGACGTTATATATCCTATAACATTTTTTTGAAACAATCTTAATAGCGTTTGGTTAATCACTATACATATCCATCATTTTCTGTTAAAATGTCTTATTGATGAGTTTCATTTCTTCACTTCTCTGAAGAGAAGATTACATTGTTTTACACCATTTTATTCCTTTGGAATAATACCAGTGATATCTTCGAAACATTTGTCAGAAGTAAAAGGATTTGAATATCACCTGTGCTTAACTCTATTTATGTGTGTGTGTGTGTATGCACACATGATGGGCTTCTTTCAATTTCTGCCTACCAGATCCACTTAATAGGTTGGCCTGAGGCTATATTAGAAGACACTTGACCAAAATGTCACACAGTGGAACTGAACCTGGAACCATGAGGTTTTGAAGCAAGATTCTTACCACACAACCACTCTCACGCCTATGTTTATAATAATGATAATAATCCTTTCTACTATAGGCACATGGCCTAAAATTTTGGGGGTGGAAGCTAGTCGATTACATCAACTCCAGTGAGTAAGTGGTACTTATTTCAATGACCCAGAAAGGATGAAAGGCAATAATACTAATAATTCTTTAATACTAATAATTCTGAGGCTAAGTAGGAGACACTTGCTCAATGTGTCATGCAGTGGGATTGGGCTCGGAATCATGTGCTTATGAGATGAACTTCTTTAATCACAAGGCCTATGTTTGTACTTGTGTGTATTATCTTTTTATCTTTAATCTTTTATTTGTTTCAGCCATTAGACTGCTGCCATGCTGGGGCACCACCATGAAGGATTTTAGCCAAATAAATCAACCCCAGTACTTTTTCAAGTCTGGTACTTATTCTGTTGGTCTTTTGCTGAACCACTAAGTTACAGGGTTGTAAACACACTAGCTCCAGTTGTCAAGCGGTGGTGGGGGATAATCACACACACACACTCAACAGGCTTCTTTCAGTTTCCATCTACCAAATCCAGGCACAAGTCTTTGGTTAGCCTAAGGCTATAGTAGGAGACACTACTCCAAAGTGCCATATATTGGGACTGGATCTTGAACCCAGAGCCATTTGGCTGGGAAGCAAACTTCTTACCACATAGCCACACCTGCATCTATTAAAATAGGGAAAATATATATAAGTGAACAAATAGAAAAAAAAGCATATAATAATTAAAAAAGATATAATAATTAAAAAGCATATAATAATAAGAGAAAATAAAATAAATCCATCATTTCAAACCTATAAATTAAATTCAATATATGTTATTAGAATATTCCAAGTATTGTTTTGAGAAAGAATATAATATAATTGTTGTGTGTGTGTGTGTGTGTGTGTGCGCGCATGCGCGCGCATGCATGCATGCGTGCATGTGTGTGTGTGCATGCACATGTGTGCTAATAAGCATGCAGACATAAGCATGCACACATGCTTGCACATGTACACATTGAGGCACAGTTATGGATATGTGGTTAAGAAGCTTGCTTTGCAATCACTTGGTTCCAGGTTCAGTTCCACTGCGTGGCATCTTAGGCAAATACCTTCAACTATAGCCCTAGGTGGACCAAGGTCATGAGAGTAGATTTGGTTGATAGTAACTGAAAGAAGCCCTCCATTTTTATGTGTGTGTGTAAGAGAGAGTTGGTATCTCCTTGTCCTGACATCACATAATAATTGTAAATGAGTATCACCATCAAATAGTGGTGTCCTTTGTCTCCAGTATTCTGTGAAAAACATGTCTCTGGTCATGGGGAAATATTACCTTATTTAGGAAACAGGTGAGGATTGATGACACAAAGAGTATCCAACTGTAGAAAATCTGACTCAACAAATTCTGTCTGACCCATGTAAACTTGAAAAATGCAGACATTAAAATGATGATGATGATGACGATGATAGTAATTAATAACTCTAACAACAGAGTTACAATAAGGATGTATTACAAGTAGCATATAGTCTAGTACAAACCTGTTGTATGATTAGGTTGATGGGTTGCAAGCAATCCAGCAGGACAAAAGTAATACCTGTCAAAGGGACAGACGAATCCAAAAGTAGTCTCAATGACTCTCTAGAAATAGAACCATGATTTAGAAATTCTGGGTTGGATTGTGGCATGCTGTAGACCACTGAGAGTGAGGTGCCCCTTAGCTTTTATTAAAGCATGTCTCTAGAAGAAGACAATACTGTATCCACAGACACACTGGTGGTTGTAACTGAGCAGATAGTCTGAGCTTAGTAACCTCGGAAGGTAGTCAGACAAGGGAAAAGACAACTCCAAGCATAAACCCTTACTGTTTACAAATGCCTAAGGCCACCAACTCTTCTCTATCATGAAGAAATACTGAAGGCACAATGAATGGATTGTGTCTAGGACACCTCCAACCCTCTGCTGTGAAGATTGAAATATTCATGCAATTAAAAAATATAATATAAAGTCTTTTATTTCCAAGCTAAAAACTGAATTTAATATTTGTTAGTGTATTCAAACTATTGTTTAGGAAAGAACATAGCATAAACATTATTAATCTCAACAACAGAGTTATAATTAAAATGTAAATATATTCAATAAAAAATTAGTTATACAGTTTCTCTTGTGTTAACCTATTTCCATCTTTTTACTGTTTCCATGTTGTTATGTTTATAAATCCACATTTGGAGAAGGCCATAACTTTCCGGAATTCTAAAGTTTATGCAAAATACATGAATGAGGATGAATAGTGTTACTTATTCATCAGTGAATTATGTAGTGAAAAAAAAAATGTATATTAGTTTTAAGGTTGTATCCTAAAGTAATTTATTGATTCAATGAATGTAAAACAGTAAACAAGGAAGTGAGGTGGGGATACTGTTTTGTTATTGTACTTGGACTGAAGCTTGAGGCGAATAAAATAGTAAGTAATTGAAATTGAAGCTACTCATCTGGTTATTGTAGAACAGCACCTATATTGTCAGATTTACTTGACAGCCATAGAACGTAATCAGCTATAATCTTTAAAGTATGAAGTAAAGAATTGATACTCAAATATAGTAAAACAGGATAGACACATAGAGCTATTTATAATGTTTATTGAAGTTTCTTAATGAAATTATATTCAATATTGATTTTACTTCTTTCAGCAACCAATGGAAAGAAATTTGGTACCTGGCCAGAATACTATGCTAGTGTGTTCCCCCAATGCTCTTCACACAGCTGCCATAACTGGAGACTATGCAGAACTGGCAAGACTCTTACACTGTACGTTGCTTACTTGGTTTAACATTTTTTCTTTTTCTATTTTTTTTTTTCATTTTTACTTTTCTCTTTTATGTATGAAGGTCTATTTCTGAAATGTGTATTAAGTAAAATACAAAAAGAGTTCAAGTACATTTGATATGGACACTGTGTTTGGTGTTAACGTATAGCATCAGGTCTAAATCAAGTGTAAAGCAATCTCTCTTTTTCTCTCTCTCCCTTTGTGTGTGTGCGCACACACACACACACACACACACACACACACACTCATATATATATATGCATACATATATATTTATATATATATATGCATACATATATATTTATAGATATATATATATATATATGTATATATATATTTATAGATATATATATATATATGTATATATATGTATGTCACATTCTTATGTGACACTGGCATCAGCCATGATCAAGTGAAATTGTAGTTGTGGATGATGCCACTGTTGCATAACTGGCACATAAAAAACACCATTTGAACATTGGGCCTCACAGATGCAGTGACAAATAATAGACACCTTTGGCAATATAGTGTGATTGAGAAGACCTGTCAAGCCAAGTAAGATTGTAGTTATGGCTGATGCTGGTGCTGCATAACTGGCACCTGTGCTGGCGGCACGTAAAAAGCACCCATTACACTCTTGGAGTGGTTGTTGTTAGGAAGGGCATCCAGCCATTGATACCATGCCAAATCAGATTGGAATCTAGTGCAGCTCCCCAGCATACCAGTTTTCAGTGAAACTGTCCAACCCATGCCAGCATGGAAAACAGACGTTAAATGATGATGATGATTGATATATATATATATATATAGGCACATGTGTGGGTGTGGTAAAAAGTTTGCTTCCCAATCGCATGGTTCCAGTTTCTGTTCCACTGTGTAGTACCTTGTGCAAGTATCAACTAGTAGAGTCTCAGACCAAAAAGAAGCCTTTTGAGTGGATTGGTAGGCAGAAACTGAAAGAAGCCCATCGTATATATTTATTTATTCTTTTACTCTTCTACTTGTTTCAGTCATTTGACTGCGGGCATGTTGGAGCACCACCTTTAGTCGAGCAAACCGATCCCTGGACTTACTCTTTGTAAGCTTTGTACTTATTCTATCGGTCTCTTTTGCCAAACCAGCATCAGTTGTCAAGTAATGCTGGGGGAACAAACACAGACACACAAGCACACACACACACACACACACATGATGGGCTTCTTTCAGTCTCCGTCTACCAAATCCACTCACAAGGCTTTGGTCGACTCGAGGCTATAGTAGAAGACACTTGCCAAAAGTGCCATGCAGTGAGACTGAACCCGGAACCATGTGGTTCGTAAGCAAGCTACTTTATTTCATAAATATTTGCCATGAAGGCATTACAAAGAGGGGACGAACAAGAACAGACAAACATAAAAGGGTGAAGTAGCTGTAGCGAGGACGTGGTAAGCAAGCTACTTACCACACAGCCACTCCTGCACCTATATGTAAATATTTATGTGTGAGTGTGTGTGTGTATGTGTGTGTGTGTGTGTGTGTGTTTGTTGCCCACCATTACTTGACAACTGGTGCTGGTGTGTTTACATCTCTATAACTTAGCAGTTCAGCAAAAGAGACTAATAGAATAAGTACCAGGCTTGAAAAAATAAATTATTACTGGGATTGATTTGTTTGACTAAAGTTCTTCAAGGCAGTGCCCCAGTTTAGCCACAATTTAATGACTGAAACAAAAGATAAAGGATAATGATAAAAGATATAGTTGAATGGTTTTGTGTATGTGTGTGAGCATGAATGTTTACAAAATTATGCTGAGTTACAGGTGTAAATATTGACTTTCTTGCTTCTGTTTGAGTTGCAATCTGTGAAGTTTGTTGACAATTTCTATCATCGTCTTTGTCCACTATCTATGTGTTGCAATAAAAATTCCTTATTTGAAAAACAGGTAAGTGTTAGCAACAGGATGCAGGAGTGCATCTGGCCATAAAAATCCTGCCTCAAAACCTTACATCAAAGCCATGCTTGCATGGAGAAAGGATCTTAAATAAAAAGAGCAAATGAACAGACAGACAGCATGCATGTAGGTGTGTGTGTGTGTGTGTGTGTGTGTGTGTGTGTGTGTGTGAGAGAGAGAGAGAGAGAGAGAGAGAGAGAGAGAGAGAGAGAGAGAGAGTGGCTAGGAGTATAATCTGCGAGCTGGCAGAAACGTTAGCACGCTGGGCGAAATGCGTAGCTGTATTTCGTCTGCCGTTAAGTTCTGAGTTCAAATTCTGCCGAGGTCGACTTTGCCTTTCATCCTTTCGGGATCGATAAATTAAGAACCAGTTATGCACTAGGGTCGATATAATCAACTTAATCCGCCTGTCTGTCCTTGTTTGTCTTCTCTGTGTTTAGTCCCTTGTGGGTAGTAAAGGAGTAGGTATAATGTGTCAGTTAAAGAACTGAACTGATGATTCCATGGTCTAAGTTCAGATTTTGCCAAGCATTGTATAACCCTGTTTGCTACAATTAGAGGTAAAAACAACAACTCTGATTCAAAACCTTCCTGGCCATACTCACATGATTAAATGAATAGAAATACCCCAATTACTGTTCAAATACTGCAGTTGTCAAGTTTATGTTGTTGGTAGTTTGCCATCAAAACTCAAATACTGCATATAAGAATTGATTTACTGTAGTGTACAGTATGTCTGAGAAATGATAAATAACACTGTACAAATTTCACTCCTGTTTTATTGCTTTTCTTTCAGCTGCTGTTGAATGTATTGCTCTGATTCATTGTTTTAGACATGATCTTTGTCAAATTGTTTTCTATTATATCTATGTACTACTGAGTGTGTGGTTTAAAAAAATTTTTTTTTGCAATTTGGTGTTGTTCGAAGCCAGGTTAACTGGAGGTTTACTTATTTCTAAAGCCTCAGTTTACTGCCATACACAAGCTCTAAACAAGTGAGTACTACTATTACGAGTGGTGACAGTGCTAAGAAGAAGAAGCATGTTATGGAGTTGGAAGAAAGATTAGACATAATTAACAAGCATAAAAGTGGTGCTATAGCGGCTAAAATAGGTGAAGACCATACAATCAGTGAATCAATAGTGTGACATATTATTCAGAAAGTAAAGCTTCATCATTAAATTTCTGAACAGCAAGAAACTGCAATCATGGAAATGGAATGACTTTTGTCAATTTGGATCAAAGATTGTAATTAAAAATGCATTCCTTTTAGTCAAATGGCTATCAAGAAGTCTGTTAGTCTGTTTGCAGCTGTCAAAATAATAATTAAATAGATAAAACAAAGAAGGAAAGGAAATTGGAAGAGAAACTGATGAAACATTTTCTGAAAGTGCAGAATGGTGTAACAGGTTAAGAAAATGATCTGAATCTATAATGTTAGGGTTGTTGGGGAAAATGCAAGTGTGGATGATAGCCTCGTGGCCAGATCTCCTGCTTGAATTGAAAAATAATGATTGAAGATGGTGGTTATGTTGCTGAGCAAATTATAAATGTTGAAAAAAATAGGATTCTTTTTGAAATAAGTATCATAGATACTCAAATACAAGTTGATTTTGTGTAAAAGTTGACCCCTAGTTTGACGATAGAAATATGAAATTTTCCATGATTCTCCTGTCAGAGTCAACCCTATCCTATACAGGTAACAGATCAACATTTACTGCTCAAGTGCAGCAATTTATGTGAAGTAAATGAGTTTTTTTCTTTATTATTACACATCTTGATACATAATTTACATAAATATTAGGTAATGAACTTCTCAAGTTCATTATCTAAAAAGCACTACACTGGCTGTTGCACAATTAATCAGATACAAAGTACATTATAGCATGATTTGTTATATAAACTAAACCATATGCATTCACCAGTATAATTCATTGTAACTGCTGTATTTCTGAATGCATGGTACTTACCAGAATACATTGATTCATCAGTCTACAATTCATAGATGTAAACACATCTGTGAAGCAGCATAGCCAATGCTGTCAGATAAGCAATGAAAGGCACTACCTATCAATGTAATAATATCACAATTAACTGTATTACTGTTTGCTATTTCTACAAGTGATAGAAATAGTGAACTTTATAAAAGTTGGATTAGAATCTCACTTGGTAGAACAGCTGATGTTAGTTTCCGTGTAGATCATGTGGAATACAGTTGCATAGCTTGGGATGTATAGCTTTTTTTTTTGTGAGAAAATTCCTCCCAGAAGAAAATAACAGATGTAGAGCAGTATTCAAATAAGAAATTATTGAAATTGCAGAGAAGATATATAACAGAGCATCAAAAAAAAAAAAGACTTCTATGTTTTTGATAAACTCACAAGTGACTGGAGAAAGATATTTAACTTCAGATAATGTAATAAAATAGTGTTCTAATAGAGGTCACCCCTAAAAGCAGCCACTATTAAAAAAGGAAGTTATCATGTAGGTACTTAAAAAGTGTTAAGCTACAATTTGTGTAGCTCATGGAGCCATCCAAATATATGTGCAAATGGAATCAAATCTGGATAGAATTTTGAATTTAGAGGAAAGTGCTGGCTCACGAGTCAGTATGATTATGCACTTCAGTAGAGAACAAATATTGCGCAAAAGCTGCCTTCTGATCTGAATGATAAGATACTAGCATTTCACTTATTTGTAATCAGAAATTGGCCGAAAGTAGACTACAAGCTGTCTTGTATTGGAAAATGGATGAAGCACTTCTTAATCTTGACATGTCAGAGAAATAAACTGTGAACTAAGCAGCATAGAGAGAGAGAGGGAGAAAGAGTGAGAGAAGATGGTACTGGCAAAAGCTACCACTCATGAGGAAAGCATGTTTGTTTCAGATTTTTTCTTGTTTAGCAGAGAGTACTATAAATTAAAAGCATTGATTGATTTTAAAAGAAAATCTATGCCAAAGAGGAGTTTCCACAAGGAATTGTACATGTGCAGCCATGTGGTTGGATAAATAAAGATAGATGTAGAAAATGGCTAAAAGAAGTTTTGGTATTTGCAGCCTGTTAAACAACAGAAGGGAAAGTGTTTGCTCTTCTGGGACCAGTTTTGGTCATGGCTAGTGAAGCCATTGTTGATAATGTCTGGTCAAAAAGCAATGACATAGCAGTAATTCCTGGAAGACCTGTGTTTTGCAACCATTAAATGTTTATATCATAAAGCTATTTAAGGACATGATGAGGATAAAATCAAGTAACTGGATGCATGAAGAAAGATCACATGAAAGATGAAGAAAATAAAAGCTGACATTATCATCAAATCATTCATAAGGTGACAAGCTGGCTGAATTGTTAACACACTGGGCAAAATACTTAGCAGCACTTCACCCATTTTATGTTCTGAGTTCAAATTCTGTTGAAGCCATCTTTGTCTTTCATCCTTTTGGGGGTCAATAAAATAACTACCAGTCAAGCATTGAAGTCAGTATAATTAACTAGCCTCCTACCTCCAAATTTCAGGCCTTGTTCCTATAGTAAAGAGGATAATTATCAAATCATTCAAGAATTGTGGAATTTAATCCCTTGGTTGGAACAGAAGACAAATATCTAAGGTCATGATGAAGAAGCAGCAGATGACATACAACCTATAATAAGAGACAACAATGATAATGAAGATCTGTATGATATCATTATTCATCCTTTTAATTATAAAGGTTTATTCAGAACTGAAGATAAAGAATAATGTGATTGTGCAGGATTTTAATGATATTTGGTGTTTGAAATCCTCAAGGTTTACCGTTTAGTTGTATTTTAAAGGCATATTAAATTTTTATCGTTTAGTTTTGAATGCATAATAAAACCTGTGAATTCATTTTCATTCACCACATATCATTTTTATTTTAATATTTATAGCCTTAATTTGTTTTAATTACCTCACCAGAAATATAAATTCAGCATTGATACACACTGCTGTGAGGAATATAATGAGGTATTATATCAAATATGATGGATACAAGTAAAGCAGCATTAGAATTACAGGACAATATTTATTTAGCAGGATATTTATTCCTATGCATATACTGGATAATTATTGGTATTATTACTCTAAATATTGCTATTATTAGTTTGTGTGAAGGCACATGACTTAGTGGTGAGGGTGTTAGACTCATGGTTGTAAAGATTGTGGTTTCAATTCCTAGACTGAGTGATGTGTTGTGTTCTTTGGCAAAAACACTTCATTTCATGTTACCCCAGTCCACTCAACTGGTAAAAATGAGTAATCCTGTGATGGACCAACGTCCCATCCAGTGCGAGGATATATATATATATGTATATATATATATTTATATACACACACCAGAGAAACCAGCCCTATGATCCTAACAGAGTAATGTGGACAAACCATTATTGTAATTCAAAATGGTGGATTGGTAGAATCATTAGAATCATTGGGCAAAATTCCTTACAGTATTTGATCTACCTTTTTATTTTCCAAGTTGAAGACATTTTATGGTAATTTTGTTGGTTTTTGTTTGACTTCTGTGCCTGTAAGTAATAAGAATGCTTGTGCTGTGCCTTTCTAACCGTTGGAAGGTTCACATGCATGGATATGTTTATTCTTTCATTAATTTGATATCATTCATCCGACCCTCTTTACCATGTATACTATCATAAGTGCTATTTACCACTGTTATCAATTATTATTATTATTGAGTGAGAGAGCAATGCATGCCATCAAAGTGACACTGGGGTAAAATATACGAAGCCCAGTATACCCATCATGACCACCCGTCTGATAAGGGTACACCAGGCACATGCATCACAACCATATGTGCGCGACATGATGATCTCATATCAAGATAAACAGCACATGACCTTGTAGGTGGGGCTCAGTTAGAATTTTCTTTTGGTCGAGTAACCCATCCTGCTCAAAAGGTCCCTGAATAAGGGTTGTTTAAGGATATTGAATGAAACACCCATGTTTCCAGAGGTGTATCATTCAAACCCCAAAGAATCCCTCTCAACACATGGCTATGATGCTCCCCCACTACTTCTGCTCGTGATCAGAGATGCACATATTGTCAGCCACTAAGGGACATGCTCAACTGGTTAAGGTCAAACAACTGACAAGCAAATCTGTGGTATTGAGCAGAATATTTGCTGTAGCCCATCTTTTATACCAAGACAAAACAATGTACATGATAACACTTCCAATCATATTATTATTAAGTAAGGCAGTGAGCTGGCAGAATCATTAGCACACCAGACAACATGTTTAGTGGCATTTCGTCCGTCCTTATGTTCTGAGTTCAAATTCCACCAAGGTCAACTTTGCCTTTCATCCTTTTGGGGTTAATAAAATAAGCACCAGTGAAACACTGGGTTGATGTAATTGACTAGTCCTCTCCCACAAAATTTCAGGCCTTGAGCCTTTAGTAAGAAGGATTATCATTATTAAGGCAGCAAATTGGCGGAATTGTTGGTACACTGAACAAAATGCTTAACAGCGTTTCATCCATCTTTAAACTTTGAGTTTGAATACTGCTGAGGTCAACTTTGCCTTTCATCCTTTCAGAATTGATAAAATAAGTACTAGTTGAGCAGTGGGGTCAATATAATCAACTTAGCCTCTTCCCTGAAATTGCTGGCCTTGTGCCAAAATTTGAAACCATTATTATTACTGTTGTTGTTGTTATATAAAGGCAGTGAGCTAGCAGAATCATTAGCATGTTGGACAAAATGCTTAATGGCATTTCTTTAAGCTATTTACATTCTGAGTTCAGATTCTGTTAAGGTTAACTTTGGGATATCTGGTGCTTCCACATTGAAGTCAAAGGCATCCTGGACTAATGGATCTAACTATAGTTTATGATTTTTGTTTATAACTTCAACAAACAATTTGTTGCTACATGCTGATATCTATCGAAACACCAGGTGTCCCAAAGCGTATTGAATGTATTATGAATACACATATGTCTGAAAAGAGAAGTAGTATTCTCCAATGATAAAGCACAACAGTAATTAGCATATATTCATATTCAAATCCACTGAATATGTACATTGTCATTTTGACTCTCATTGTTTACCATGCACATGAGGATTATATATATACATATATATTGATTTCACAAGGCCAACAATTTCAGGAGGTGGGGTAACATGTTGAACTATTATTAATCTCTACACATTTTTTCTCTCTTTGCTTTTTTTTCATTCTCTCTTCATTTTTTTCATTCTCTCTCTGTTTTTTTTTCATTCTCTCTTTGTTTTTTTTTTTCTCTTAATCCATTCTGTCAAAGAACAAAGCTCAAAACATCAAAGACTTTTCCATTCTTTCCAAGCGTTAAACTAATACACCTGCTTGTTGTTCCTTCACCTGTCTTTGCCTTTTGTTTTCTATAAATTTGAACTATAAATCAATTACATTGTCCTTGATGCTTAACTATTACTTATTTTATTGACCCCTACTGAATGAAAGGTACAGTTGACCTTGGCAGAATTTGAGCTCAGAACTTAAAGATGGATGAAATACCACCAAGTGTTTTGCTTGGTGTGCTAACAATTCAACCAGCTTGCCACCTTATATATTAATGTTTGTTTTTATATCAAGTTATATATAAAAACAATTTAAACTGAAGGCTTGCTCAAATAAAACACAATCTGGCAAAAGTGAGCAAGTTGAAACTTCAGAGTCACTGTCAAACTTTTCCTTGTATAAGTTTAACCCAATAATTCATAGTGTCCAGAAAAATAAATGCAGGAAAAATTATTATCACTTATTTCGTACATATGTATAGTTGGTTTGTTTGTACACAGTGCTTGCTCATTCATAGAGCACTAGTTTAAAGGCAGACTATACCAAAAATAAGCTCAATAGGTAGTTTACTTAACAAGCAGTAGTAATTTTTTCTGCATCAATTTTTCTAGATGCTATGCATTAATGGGTTAATGTATATATGCTTGCCTGTGTACATATATACATTCTAGACATGTGTCTATGCATGTGTGTGTCTATATTTATATTTATTTATTCATCATCATCATTTCATCTCTACTTTCAATGTTTCCATGTTGGCATGGGTTGAATAGGTCACCACAGTCTAATTTCTTATTAGGTGCTACTATTCTTAAAGTCTAGTGCTCATATGTGTCAATTGGTTTGTTTTCTATAGTTGGATGCTCTTCCAATCACCAACAATGTTACTGGGTTCATTTCTTGTGGCACCAACACTTGAGTGGTTCCCTAACCCTCAGACAAATAGGATTAAAGTCATTTGTCAATCCAGTGTGTTCTTTGCTCATTTGTCAGTCACTTTATAGTGTCTGAGGTGCATTTTTTTTTGTGATCCCCAACACTAGTGAGGCCACCTTATTCACTATTCCCCAGGGAACATAGCATGACAAATTCTGTGGTAACACCAGCACAGGTAGTGGAGTACTTAATATGCAGTAAAATGAAGAGAGTGCTAAGTAACCTGAAGTATGTTAAACAAAGAAAGGAATTAGAAAAGGAAGAATGACAGCAGAAAGGCCAGAAATGAGTTGTTGAGAAGTAAGGATAGGAATGTACATGTAGAGAGTTATCAATAAGTGAAGGCATGAACATTTGCTTAGTAAATAGAGGGGGGGGGGAAGCAATGACATCAGAAGAACCAGAATGGTTGATAGAGTGAATGGAGTAAGTGATGGGGGGAAAGGCATAGTGGAATTAGAGGAAGAGGAGGAAGAGTATGTGGTACCCTTACCTTTGTCCACCTCTGCAATTGCCAATCACTCCTCTTCCAAGGGTATTAAGAGTAGGTGTTGGGCGGTAATAAAAGTGTTCCAGAAGAGAGAGAGAAAGAGAGTATGATGGCTTGTAGTATTGCAAGATGAAACATGTGTGTGTTGGTTTGAGGGAGGCTGAGGATGGATAGAACCACTACTCTTATTATTGCACTTACGTATGAGGAAGCATAATCATATAAGGCTAGCATGGTTAGTTTCAATTGTTTTGCATGCATATTTGGTGGCATTGTACAATGAGGATTGAATGTGCTTTTTTTTTATGGGTGTGATCCAATATTGGAAACAAAATCCAATGAATAGTTTATATGGACCAGAAATTGGAAAGAGAATTAATTATTGGACAATTAATAATTTATAACCATTTTTTACCCTTCTTTTGTTGTACACAAATTTCAGGCATTGAATTCCAAATGCTTCGCTTCTGAGAAGTGAATATGCACTGTGCCTTTTTGTATAACTGTTAGCAACTCTCTGGTTTATATATTTCAGGGGTTTTACCATTTTTCATTATTTTTTTTTAAGTTTACCACATTTTGCTCGTTTATGATGGTAAAGAAAGAGAGTTACACTAGGTAATGGTTCCTAAATCAAAGGAATTTTAGTGATGTAAATGTCTAGCATTGAGGAATTATTCTTATGTATGAAGGCTGGCATTCCTCCATAATCCTTCATGGAAACACTTGCATTTAGAATAATGGTCCTTACTTTATTATCAATTTGATAGGTACAACAAAGAAGTGATACCATGGACTTCCAGCAGATAGACCTATGATCAAAGATATTCCAATATGTAAACATCTTTTTTATTAGTGATATGCACTACTATATATCTGATATATCCTTTTCTTATTTAAGAAGATAAAGTGTGATATGATGGAGATTTGAGTGACCACATAAAAGCTTCACTGTTGACTTATCTATGTTTCTATGGTTAATATCTCCATTATTGACTTGGTTGTTTTTACGTCAGTGTATCAGTTGTTTAGTCCTAGATTAGATAGCTGTCATTGAGCAGGCATGGTCGCAGGCATTCAAGCAGTGATAATCCCATCATTTTCTCAGGAAGTCCACCTTCCTCTGTGTTATGCACTACACCCTTCCATTTACTTTTTCCTTTAAAGATATTAGGATAACATTTGATGGAAATTTGGCAACTGTTTCTATAATTCATTTTGCTGTTAGTATAGTTATTGTGGTGTGTGGTATTGATAGGGATTTATTCTGTAGAAATTCTTTTTCATTTTAAATTGCTATAATCATATATTATCGAAATAAATTTTGATAAAGCAATACATACATCTCTCAGCAACATGTTTCAAGCTGTGTTTATTTTTACTTCTTATTGATTTTTTTTTTCTTTTTCTCTGTTTTGATCATTCTGAAATCAAACTCCTAACATTATAGATAAATTTCTAATACAAAATGGGTTTCTTTTTTTTAAATAAAAACCTATGATTTCAGTTTAGATAATATGTTCAAATTTAAATCAGTAGAATGAATTTCCTGAACAGATAACGGAGAATTACGTTCAGAGAAATAATTTTAGATTCTGCCTTCCATCCATTCTAACTAATTTATATCTGTGAGCTAATGAATAAGCTACTACAGGTTCACTTGATCTACTAAAAATAGCAGCTAAATCTTTCTCTACTCACAAGATTGCCAATGTACAATGTGAATAAAAAGAATAAATAAAAAAAGAATGGGTTGGGATGGTCATAACTGGAATACCTTTCATCAAAGGTATGCTGAATCAGAATTGAGCAAAGACTAAATTTATATTACCAGTATGGAGATGAGATGAGAATGGATTAATGTTTTTTTTTCCTGCAAAGTGTCCTAAGCTTTCCAAGAGAACTTAGGAAAGAATGATTTCAAATTTTGGTGCAAGCAATTTAACTTTTTATCATTCAGATTATTCTGTCAAATGTAATGTTTATTTATCAGATCATCCATAAGTTCTGTCTGATTTTACTTTTTTTAAAAATTGAATGAAATTTAATAGTATTTTAGAATGATTAATGGAATTTTTAATTATTTTTATGCATTTATGTACATTTAAACTAATTAAATATTATTTTACAGAATAAGAATTAAAATTTCTTTGATTAAAACCCTTTCAAACATGGAAGTATCCAAAGAGCATTTGAGGTACATAATGCTTTATGAGTACAAAAAAGGAAACTCTGCAGCCAAAGCGACTTGGAACATACACTCAGTTTATGGGAAAAAATGCTTGAATGAACGAACTTGCAGAAGATGGTTTGCAAAATTCAGAAGTGGAGATTTCAGCGTTGAAGATGAAGATCGAACAGGATGTCCAGCTGAGTTTGATGATAAGCTCCTTGAGGCATTACTTGAAGAAAATCCTGTATTATCAGTTGAAGAATTGGCAATAAAGCTTAGTTCAAACCATACAACTGTTCGTTGTCATCTTCAACAACTTGGAAAATGGGTACCTCATGAATTGTCCAAAAGCTACCACAAATCCCGAGTTGACATCTGCTCTTCTCTCCATTCTTGCAAACTCATTTCACCCTTTTTGGATAGACTTGTGACTGGTGACGAAAAATGGATCTTCTTTCGAAATGTTAAATGTTGTAAACAGTGGCTTGGTAAAAGGGAAAAGGTTCTTCTCTCTCTCTCTGGTGGGATTGCAAAGGAGTAATTCACTTTGAATTGTTAGCACCTAATGTAACAATCAATGCTCAAGTCTACTGTCAGCAATTAGAGCATTTGAACCAAGCTTTGAAGAAAAAATTACTTGCTTTAGTGAATTGAAAAGGAGTGATGTTTCATCAGGACAATGCACGACTCCACACTGCAAAGATGACATCAAAGAAGATTGAAGAGCTTGGTTGGGAAAAAATTCCTCATCCACCTTATTCTCCCGACCTTGCTCCTTCAGACTACCATTTGTTTCATAGTTTACAAAATCATTTGAGGGACATAACTTTTGCAAGCCAGGAGGAGGTCGAAATGACATTTCAGAGTTCTTCGCTTTGAAACCAAAAGAGTTTTACATTGATGGGATTAAAAAGCTTGTAAATAGATGGAAGGAAGTCACAGATAATCAGGGAAAGTACACTGATGATTGAATTTCAATTAAATATAACATTTGATCACTTGTTTTCCTTATTCAAATCCTGACAGAACTTATGGGATGACCTGATATTTATTCACATTGATTTGAATTAATCATGCATTATCTTGTAGCTTTGAGATTTCAATGATGCAATTGTATATTTTTACTCTGACATTGTTAGGTACATGTGATAGGCCAGATCTAGCCAGTTTGAACATAAAACAGGTAGAAAATATGGGGCTGGATATGGCCAGTTTAAAAACTAAAGGATTAAAGGCAGTGAGTAAGTCAATTACATTGACTCCAGTGTTCAACTGGTAATTATTTTATTGATCTCAACAGGACGAAAATTGAAGTCAGCTTTGGTGAAATTTGAACCAAGAATGTAAAGAGCCTAAAGAAATGCTACTTGTCCAACTGACTGACAATTCTACCATCTCATTACCTTAGGAATGTAGTAAAGAATACAAGAGAAAATTTCAGTTCCAGTTTGAATCTGATGTAATAATAAATATTAATTTCCTTTTGAGTAGTTACAAAGGATGTTCTTATCTTTCTCTTGAGCATTATTTATCTAAGTGAAGTAAAATGATTTTATAACCACTGATTGAAATTATGCTGCAGTATTGTGCAACTGATAACTAGCACATGCTCAATGTCATTTACCATGATATAGTAATAAATATTTATCACTAAATTAATCAAAAACCATGAAGAAAGTTAAAACATGGCAAAGAGATTAAGAATCTTAGGATAGAAGGAGTGGAGTTTGAAAAACTAGGATGTGTAGGAACATTGAAGACACTAAAAGTGATTACTTCTGAGATGCCACTATGTGGTTGCTCAACTTGCTAGAAATAGCAGTCAAAAGTCCCTCAAATTTCACCATACTTACTTTAAAAAGGAAGAGATAAAATGAATGATGTAGTTCTATATATATATATATATATATATATATATATATATATATATATATATATATAAAGACCAGATAGTTACAAATGAAATGCCTTTGATCTTAGGTCTGCTCATTTATAGCTGAACTAGGGTTAAACAACAGTAACATCTTCAGAGAGAGGATAGTTATACTGAATGTTTTCACTATAACAGTTGAGACAGTTAAATCAATGTTGGTAGTTATGGTGAAGGAGAATCATAATATTTGGGGAAGTTAGGGAGAAAGACCTTCACCTAAAGTAACTGGAATGCTTTGTTGTGTCAAGTTATAAATCTGTTGAGGTGATTGTGTATTTAACATTGATGCAAACACTAATTTTTCTGTTGAAATTATGCTGTAGGTTATTGTTAAGAGAAGTTGAGCTGTATAGCAATTAGTGTTGGGAAGATTTAAATTTCTGCTAGTAAAAGGATGGTGAGGTTTATAGGTTAGTTATTATAGATAATCAATGAGATGAAAGTTAGTGTGGAGCTACAGATGTTTGTGAAGCAGAAGAAGAATTTTTCCAGCAAATTAAGCTATATTTCTGTTTAAGTTTCATTGTTATGTGGCATTCAAAGTTGAGAAATACAGAATAGTAAGTATGTAATACTGAATTCTTCAACTTGGAATCTTAATGCACTTTATCACTATAGTACTTAGGACTCTCTTGTTTGGATAATAGTCATATACAGCTGAAACCACACATACACACACACACACACACATGCACATGCACACACATACACATAATTGTATAAAGGTCTATGTTATTTAATTTGTTCTTTACATATATATCATCATCATCATCATCGTTTAACGTCCATTTTTCCGCGCTAGCACGGGTTGGACGGTTCAACCGGGGTCTGGGGAGCCAGGGGCTGCTCCAGGCTCCAGTCTGATCTGGCAGTGTTTCTACAGCTGGATGCCCTTCCTAATGCCAACCACTCCGCGAGTGTAGTGGGTGCTTTTTACGTGCCACCTGCACAGGTGCCAGAGGGGTCTGGCATTGGCCACGATTGGTTGGTGCTTTTTATGTGCCACCAGCACAGAAGCCAGTCGAGGCGGTGCTGGCATCGACCACGTTCGGATGGTGCTTTTTATGTGCCACCGGCACAGAAGCCAGTCGAGGCGGTGCTGGCATCGACCCAATATATATTATTCAAAACTGTTTGATTTGAATTCCATGCTACTTCAACTTTCGCAGGTCCCTAACAGAGCCTGTCTTCAGATATCCCACCAACCTGAGGAGGCGGACTCTGTTAGGGGCCTGCAAAACTTGAAGTAGCATGGAATCTGAATCAAACTGTTTTGATTAATACATGTAACTTGCAATAAATGTGTTGAGTGCCCTTTCTTTCATTTGTCCACTCACTCATATATATATGTATATATATATATATATATATATATATATATATATATATACATATATATAATCACTGAGCACATCGTACTTATAGACAGTACCTTTGTTGTGTGAGTCATGGGTGAAGAATGTAGAGATTCTGAGTTCATACCTCACCCAGGGCACTGATATGTTATAAGCATAGGAGTAGCTGTGTGGTAAGAAGCTTGCTTCCCAACCACATGGTTCCGGGTTCAGTCTCACTGCATGGCACTTTGGGCAAGTGTCTTCTATTAAAGCCTCGGGCTGACCAAAGCTTTGTGAGTGGATTTGGTAGACAGAAACTGAAAGAAGCCTGTCATATGTGTGTGTGTGTGTGTATATATATATATATATATATATATATATGCGCGCACGCACACACACACACACACACACACACACACACACACACAAACAAACATTAGGAACAAGCATGGTTGTGTTGTAAGAAGTTTGCTTACTAATCATATGGCTTCGGGTTCAATCCCATAGTGTGGAACCTTGGGCATATGTCTTCTGCTATAGCCCCAGGCCCATCAAGGCCTTGTAAGTGGATTTGGTAGACAGAAACTGAAAGAACCTCGTCATGTATTTGTGCGTGTGTGTGTGTCCCACACCACCACTTCACAACCAGTATTGGTTTGTTTATGTTCCCATAAGTTACCAGTTCAGCAAAAGAGACTGATAGAATAAATAACAGGCTTTAAAAATAAGTCCCCGGGGTTGATTCATTTGACTAAAAATTCTTCAAGGATGTGCCTCAGCATGGCTGCAGTCTAATGACTGACACTAGTAAAAGGTATGCAGGACAGATATTATTGAAGCAGGTTTTCTATGGCTGGATGCCTTTTCTGTTACCAGCCCTCTCTTGTTTCCAAGCAGAGTAATATTTCCCATGATTAGACATGTCCTCACAATATACTGGAAGTAAATGACACTACTTGTATGATAGTAATACTCATTTACTAGTATCACACAATGTCAAGACAAAGAGACACAAACACACACACACACACATACATATATGTATATGATAGGCTTCTTACAGTTTCCATCTACCAAATCCACTCAGAAAGCTTTGGTTGGCCTGTTCTATAGCAGAAGGCAGTTACCTAAGATTCTACACTGGGACTGAACCCAGAACCATGTGGTTGGGAAGCATACTTCTTCTCACACAGCCATGTCAAACAAAGGAATGGAGATAATGGTATTATATATCTTTATTAAACTGTCATGACCATTTAAATAATTTGTGGTGGCCATTTCATCAATTTACACATTGGCATATATATTTTAAAAGAATATGTGAGTCCATACAGTAACCAATGAGGGTACCACTTAGACATCATTTTGGACCAAGTTAGAGTAATAATTTTAAAGTATATTTTGAATTATTTCCAGTAAATATAGTGAGAGATGGTAATATAGAGAATATCAAATAAATCAAATCAGCAAGTTGTCAATCCATTTTGGAGATATGTCAGGAGATGGATAATGAAGATAAGGGATATATCAGTTTCATTTCTTTGATTTAATATAAATCAGCCAGCGTACTGGCTCTGACAGGTCAAGAGGTTGTTAAGTTTATTGCTTATTGTTTACATGCATATGGGTGAAGAAAAAGGAGTCTAGGAGATGAAACAAGAACTTGGATGTGCAGTTTGTATAGAATGCCCTGAATTCTGTTTCCCCTCCTTATACACTCTGTTAGCCAGGATTTTACATGTGTTTACTGAAATTCACCTAGATTTCCTAAATCCCTGTACTCTCCCACTATATAGGTGTTTGTGTGTTCATATACATATATATATAATATATATATATATAAATTAGAAAAAAAAACCCACCTTTTATCAAAATATTATACTTTTATACATTATATATATATATATATTATACTTTGTGAAATTTGATTTAGTATTTCTAAATTGAATTTTTTCCCTGTAAGTTTGGAATAATATTCCCTTATATTATATTATATATATATATATATATATATATATATATGTGTGTTATTTATTATTAGTTATTGTTATTATTATTATTATTATATTATTATTATTATTATTATTATTATTATTATTGTTATTATTATTTAAAGGTCACAATACATGTATTAAAGCATTACTAACAGTTTCGCATGTTGAGAGAACTCAAACATATTCTTCAGGCACAAACTGCATATCGTAACGAACTAAAGAAATTGAATAAAAGAAGAAATGCAAAAAAAAACTGAGAAGGCAACATACAGAAAACATTTTAGTTTTTGTTTTTTATTTTCCATTCTTTACTGTCTGCATTTTTTATATGCTGCCTTCTCAGTTTTTGTTTTTTTTTTGCATTTCTTCTATTATTCAATTTCTTTACTTTGTTATGATATGCGGTTTGCACCTGAAGAATGTTTGAGTTCTCTCAACATATGAAACTATTAGTAATGCTTTAATACCTGTATTGTGACCTTTAAATAATAACATTTATCTCTCACCAGATGGAGTACTTTTTGTGTTGAATTTTCTATCATGGATCAGTACATTATATATATATAGGGCAAAGATGTCACCTTGTTTGACACCATTCTCTACTGAAATGGGTCCCACCACTGACATTGATCTATGCTTCCATCCCATCATGAAATGATGTAGTTATTGATACAAAGTGATCCAGACAACCAAGTTTGCTAAGTATGACCCTTATTCTATTAGTCCCTTGTCAAGCTGCTAAGTTAGGGGGATGTAAACAAACCAACACTAGTTGCCAAGTGAAAGTGAAGAACAAGTACACACACATGTATTTGTATGTGTGTGTGCATGTGAGTATTTATATATTATTTATTGGATGAACGTATGTTCGTCCTTTAATGGAAATTTTTTCCTTAGATTTCTAATGTCTTTTTTTCATACTTTACTTTAAAATTTTTTTGAAAAGTCGTACAGGTATGAAAACTTGTAAAGAAATAATCAGTATATAACTTATTAAACAAAGTTCAACAATGAATTAAATCCAACCTTAACACAAATGAATGGAAAAACCTAATCGAGTTAGAAAATGATATTAACCTGACCATTAAAAAAGCTGATAAAGGAAGGGCGGTAGTAGTGATGGACACAGAGTACTATAAATATTTTATTCTCTCCATGTTGGAAAACAATATTTACTATGAGAAGATAGTACAAAACAACCCACAGAAGACACTTAAAAACTTATCCTCCTTACTTCAAATACATGGAAAGGGCCTCACTAAAAAAGAAATTGACTATTTATCCAATTTTGAATACAGACCAAGTCTATTCTATGAATTACCTAAAATACACAAAAACCCACATATTTGTAAAGCTTGCAGATTCTCCACGCCTATGCGTTGATGTTCCTCCCCCTACTGACCTCAAACTAAGACCCATCATTACTGGCCCTGCTTGTGAAACCTACCGTTTGAGCAATTTCCTCGACATTTTACTCAAACCATTTCTAAAATATGTGAAAAGCTTCAACAGGGATGACTTAGACATGCTTAACCACCTCCCGAAGAAGGAACTCTGTTAGTATCATTCAATGTGAACTTGTACACCAATATCCCACACAGTTATGGTACAGAAGCAATCACCTTCTAGCTAGAAAAATACCCAGAAGAGATCCCAGGACACATCAACCACAGATTCATAATTGCAGCACTGAAATTCATCCTACTGAACAACTATTTCATGTTCAATACAATTTACTATCATATGATGTCAGTTACTATCATATGATGCCAGCATGAGAAAACAGACACAAAAATGAATGAATGTATGTCATTATTCAGTTTTATCTTAAGATTTCTCTCCAATAGAGTAAGAGCCAGTTTCTAACTTAGATCCAAGGCTACTTCATTGGAATTTCAACAACATCAACAGAGTATTTTAATATGTATGTATGTATATGTGCAAATTTGTATGTTTTGTTTTATGTATGTATTCTCATGCATGTAGTTGCATATTTAGACATACTCATATATAATTAAATGATAAACTTCTGGAAAGTTTTACAGATTTTTACAGTTCCAGTGATGGTGTAGATCTGTAGTCTTTGAATCATCTTTCTCTTTCTAGTTTTGAGAAGCCTAATTTCTCAAGATTGGTGTTTGGGCAGTGTGCTACATAACCCAGTGCTCCAGTAATTACAGTTATAAACCTGAACTTGTAATCTGGATAGTTCGGATTGTAATCTGAATAGTTCAGCAGTGGAACTGAACTTGGAACCATGTGGTTGGGAAGGAAGCTTCTTACCACACAGCCACACTTATGCCTTCTTACCACACAACCATGTATGTCATTATTCAGTTTTATCTAAAGATTTATTGCCAATAGACAAAGAGCTGGTTTGTAGCCTCGATCCAAGATTCCTTTTTTGGAATTTCAACATCAACAATAGGATATTTTTGTATGTATGTGTATGTGCAGATTTTTATGTATGTATGCATGCTTGCATGCATTCATGCATGCTTGCATGAATTCTGTGTTGATTACATGCTGAAAATGAAACAATTGCATTAGGGAAGAGCCATTTTTGCTATTTAAAAACACAAAAACTATTATCGCCACTTTCTTTTATTCCTTGATAGTATTGTGAAGCCTCAAAATATTTTATCCTGCTTCTGCAGCCTAGTCGCTGACACAGTTTCTTTGCAGTGGTATTGTGTCAATTACAAGGCCATAGAAATGTGACAAGAATAGAATTCTTTCGGTGACCAAGTCACAAGATTGTGACCAAAAGGAAAATTATGTGAGTGTCTAAGTCACAAAAGTGTGACCTGGTTAGTAAGAGACATTTCAAGGTACACAGTATGAGAAAAAGTTAAAAAATAGATAGATAAATAAAAAATAAACAAAAGTGAAGTTAACAGTTTCTCTGTGTTTGGAAATGGCTAAAATGACACAATTGTATTTTTTTCTAGTAAAAAGGAAACTGAAAATTTAATTGTTGTTGCAGACGTCTTTCTTATTTCTGTAAGTGATCTAACTAGAGCTAATGGACTGAAGAGGGCCTTTCATAATTGTGTATTTGTTTGGAAAGAGTACAAGTTGCAAATTTTACAGGAATTTATGGATTTATATATAAAAGCTAATGCAGAAACATAATCTAATCTGTCATCCAATCTAGTCTAATTTGAGCTTTATATGATAGCTATCTATCAAATTAAAACTGGTATTTCATTGAAGTTACATAACAATTCAAATAGTCATGACATTATGTACTGCATGATACTTTTTGAACTTTTTTCAAAATTTTTATGTGCATTTCTAAAACTCCTTCAGTTTTTCAGTTGAAGCTTTTAATTATTTCTGAAATAATCAATTTACAAACCTGAAAGGTCTTCTAAGCTGGTATTTAATTCTGGTTTCTGTTACATTAAATGGATGTCAAATTTCTACCTGGATAACGTGCCAACTGTCACACATGACAGGTTTGGTTTAAATGCATGCTAATAAACCATTCATTAATTTTACAGGGTTACTACTGCTTTCATCAGGAAATTATACCCTTCTGGGATACCTATGTACAACTAGTTACGATGAGTTATTAAGAGCTAAGTTTCTAGTTTGAGCACCACTAATGACAGATTACAAATTGTCAACCTCTCAAGTGATTATTTATTGCTTCATTAGATCATTAATGTAATAGGATGTGGATAAATAAAAGTATATTGTGCCATAGACCATTGAGCCAGTGTTACATCAGTGAAGAATTTAACTTTATGTTTTGTACTGTGAGAAAATATCTTTTGTATATATCATATATATTAAATTTGTGTTATACAATGCAATGACCATGGCAGAAGCTGAAAACATTAAAGATTGTGGAAATGTTTGTTATTGAAAGCTGATTCGAGTGTGGACTTTCTCAAGAGGTAAGAGTGATTCCCATTTTGTGTCTGCCATTATTATTTCTATGCAGCTTACAGTCTGGCACTGATCTTTTCTATACCTATTTACAGCTTGGTAGCTTGGACTATTGATGTTTAATTTTTTTCACTAGGGACATTATATGACATTGGTGATGTAATACAAATGATTATTTGACAGGGAAGCCAGCACTTTATTGATTCAGTCTGTTACAAACCTTGATTAAAAGTATGAAAGGACTTAATTAGACAATTTAAAATCAATATAGCACTGTTGATATATTATCATAGATAAAAAAGCTCACTCTAGGAAATGATACGCCAAGGACAGCTCGTTGATTTAATATATAGCTTAGCAGAGGATGCCATTTAGAATTTAGATATCTAAGGAAAGAATAATTCATGACCAATCTTATTTTTATTCTCATGAAAACCAATTCCTCTGTTAGAACTTTACAAATCAATACTTTGTTGAAAACACTTGGCAGTTTATAACTGACTTTTAATGTCCCTAGTCATAAGCTTGTGTGTGTGTGTGTGTGTCTGTATATGTTCTTGTGCATGTGTATATTCATACGCATCTTTATATTGATGTAACTCTCCACAGCAGGAAATGTCAAATATGTATTCACATTAACACTACGAACACCTTACATGTCACGGCTAATTCTTTTTATGTGAAGATAGTGTAAGATCAACACGTAGATTTTTATCTTCTCAATGCATGACATTTGTTGTATTGGGAATTAGTAGTATGCATTAATTCATAATTTTTACATAAAGGAATAAATCTATAGAAACTGCTCGTTGATATCAGAACACACAAACACAAAAAGAAAATAAGAACATTCTGAAGGTCTTCTTCATTTGAAAGGATTATCAACCAAAGTTAATAAACACTTTCTGTTCCATCTTATACATATTGATTTCATGAACATATCATTTTGAATGACTTGAAAGTTAATTTGTATGCGTGTACTACGTATGTATTGTACAGCATGTGAATATCTATTGTACGTCATATATTCCATTTGTATAAATACAAATAGATGTGTGTAACATGAATCCAAAACATTACTATGAATCATGAAACAGTTCATTATATAAACTGTCTAGCTAGCTGATACCTGGATATGATACTAATCTAGCATAGCTGGCATGAGGTAGACAGAGCATTTGAGTGGAAAACATTTCTTACAATCAAAATCATTGTTTTAACATCTGGCTTTCTATGCTGGCAACATTTGGGCAAATCTGCAATACAGTATCTCAGATCAATCATGTACCATTTCATCTGTGAAATAATATGATTACAAATCTGATCTATCAGAATTATTGCCAGTCTTGATCTACCTGCATTACAGGTACTTTCCATCATTAACTCACATCGATTCTTTAACCCAGTATATATTATCCATTCCAATTATAGAATTGAAAAGGCCAGTGGAGCATATGTTTGGTCTTAAGTTTAAATTTATTGTATTTTATTTTGTATTTAAATCATTCTATAATTACATCAGTATATGTAGTTATTGGGAGAAGATACCAGGCTTCTGAGAATATTCTTTTCTACTCTAGGCACAAGGCCTGAAATTATTTTGGTGGGAGGGGGCCAGTCAATTAGATCGACCGCAGTATGCAACTGGTACTTAATTTATTGACCCCAAAAGGATGAAAAGCAAAGTTGCCCTCGGCAGAATTTGAACTCAGAGTGTAAAGACAGATGAAATACCAATGAGCATTTCACCCAACATGCTAACTAACATTTCTGCCAGCTCACCACCGGCTTCTGAGAATATTACCTGAGACAAGGGTAGTGGATTGGCAGAACTGTTAGAACTTTAGACTAAATATCTTACAGAACCTAGATTCTGGGTACAAATCCAACTAGGGTTGACTTTGCCAAAGTTGATAAAATAATTGCCAGTAGTATACTGAAATTTAATAAAGCCAGCATCACCCCACCCAAAAATTCGACTAATTATTAAATAAAAAACACATTACTCCCACTTTCAGACTTTTGTGCATATTTGATATGTTCCTATCGTATTTGAATACATTTTTCTTGGCATAAGCAATCTAGTCATATTTATTCCTTTATGTTTACTGTTTTAATTCTTCTGAGATCAAAATAACAAGTACTCATCAGTGCAGGAGTTGAGTTAACTACTTTCCCTTCAATTTACTGTCTTGTACCTATATTAAAAATCACTATCATATGATATAAGGCAGAACAGCATTCAATCTGGAAGTGTTGTGGGGAGATCCAACTCATATCTGCTTTATTCTGTAAGCCCAACTGAAAAGCATGTCATATATTAGGAGACATTTATCTGTGTTCCCATTACATAACCATTTCATCATCAGCAGCAGCAGTAGCATCACCATGCCTGTTTGTTCATGCTTGCATGGGTTGGACATGTTTTCTCTAGCACAGTTGTTGTGTTTGACTCTAATCTCCTTCATGGGGTTCAGTTTCTTAATATCAGTATTCACTACTTTTCATGTCTCTCTTGATTCGTCTTCAGCAGCTCCTTCTACCTGGGTTGCATAGTCCTTGTTTTTCACATATTGCATATCAGTGTAGTCCCCTCTTTTACATGTTTCTTCTGATTTCTCTTATTGTACTTGAGTTTCATTGTTCTATTATCATAGTATCTCTAATCTTAAAGCTAATTGTTTTGAGGATACATTTGTTAAATAGACCTAATTAATTCTTCAAGAGACTTATTAACCTCCTCTTTGGTCTGAAAGAGAAACTGACCTTATGGTCTTCTAGAATAATAACGAAGCACTGTATGTGATCCATTTTCAACTAACTGGCTGGTCTTCTTTATTTCTATGTTTATAGAGTTGTTGATAGTAGGACTTGGTTTTAAAATGTTTTGGTCATTTTTTGGTAAGAGATTAATGTTTGCGTGGCACTATTTACTTTGTATATATTTTGCTTTGTCTGCAAGTACATGGATGTTAGATGATTGTTGTAAATATGCAATATAGTTGTTTATGGTGTTCTGGAAAGATTGATATGATGTCTGAATCTTAGCTGTTTTAGAAATTGAGCTAACAAGGTTCCAAGTTTTTGAAGTTCTTAAATTTTGACAAGAGCTATTCTTATTTCCTAAATACATAAATGTTTCATAATGTTACAGATGTCCTTTTCCAGAAGGAGCAGGCTTTCCTCCTTATATACTTGATTACTCATCTAATTTTACAAATGAAGTGTAAGGTGTATGGTATAAAGTTTGTATGATGGTACTTGGATTTTCTCAGTGGAGTAGATGCCCAGATATTTCCCCATTTTCAGTTGTATATTCTTGGTTCACACATAGTGTACTAAATCAGGCAGGAGTAAATATACAAGCAAAATAAAGATTATTTGTAGAGTTTCTGTTTGTTAGGATACAACTGATAATCTACTCCAGAGTTTGCCAACACAAGCTGTTGTTCAGGCAATGTCTAGATAAATGATGGCTACACATTTTCACAGTATTAGAATCATCAACTGCAATGATCCTGAGAGCTTTCTTTTGAACTGCAGTGAGTTAGTTGAGCATGCTGTTTGAAACATTCATCCAGCAAAGGCAGGTATGCTCCAGAAGACTTCAAATTTGCACTTTGTAAATAGTGGCTCTACTGTCCTAATCCAGCTGGCTAGCAGTTTTGTATAAAGTTCCAAACTTGTTACATACAGTGGAGATATATTTTGCCCAGGCCAGATTGCAGTCTATGGCTACAGCCATAATATCAAGCTCCTTCATCGTTGCTTTATCAATGCTACCAGTGCAAAACCTCCTTAATGCAATGTAAGTTTTAGTGGGCTTTTTCCCTGATAAAACAGTTGCTGAAACTTTCATGATATCATCTTCCAATCACATACTCAAACTTTCATCTTAACAAAGCTTTTAGTAACTGCTGCATTGATTTCCTTAATCTTATTGATGCAAAAGATAGTATTGTTGCAATAGCGTGGGGTTAGGGTTAGGTACATTCCATGCACCAATTTCTTTCACACAAGAGTTCAGATGCATCATTTAAGTATTGTTTCTTATTCAATTCTTGCATGAAACATGTTAATACAAATACATTATATATTCATCATTTTTACATGTAATAATGATTTAATATAAAAAAGTAAACATTATTTACCTTAATGAGACACTTGAATCTGTTTTTAAGTTGCCAAACTTTAAGACTTGGAGTTATATTATTTACTGAGCACAGCAGAGAATTCTTCAAATTTAAATCAGTCAATCATGACTTCATTTTCATGTTGTTTTTCTTTTTTATATATCTCTTTCATGACTAAAAATATTTGTTCACATCTGTGCAGCGTTCCAAAATGAAAGATGTAACTCTGGGCAAATTTACATAGTTATGAAAATGTTCACAGGGTAATGATCATCAAAAATTAATTATATCAGTAGCATTTAGAACTGAGGGAATCAAATCAAATTTCATTTTCAATAATGAATTTGTTTTCAAACGAATAAGTTCTGTTTGTATATTACTAGGCATTTTCATAATATATTTATTTTTCCTTCACTAAGTGAAAATGGTTTTATAAATGTGTGTATGCAATTTTCTCGAGCAAAATAACAAAAAATATCTTTCAAATGTCTCTTACAAAAGATTGAATTTTCTTCTACATATTTTGTAAAATTATCATTATCCTCATCACATTCACTCTGCTTTTCTAAATGTAGAAACTGGTTCAAATTCTCAAGTTCTCTTCCAGTTGAGAGATGAACAATTTTAAATCTTAACTGTGTTAATATCATTTACTGAACTGCAAAACAATTTGTTCTAACCCTGAAGATTCAAATTTAAATCATTGACATAGCTGGTTATGTCAACTAAAAATTTTAACTCAAACAACCAATTGCTATCTTATATAGAAGGGTTCTTTCTTCAGGTGGTTCATTTTTCTTTCCTAGAAAATAATGGATAGTATTTTTCAGCTTCCAAAATCTTCTCTGAATTTTGCCAAAAACTCAATACAACTCAGAATGTTGGGTAGAATCACCACATTCCAAATCTAACATTTTGCGATAGTCTCTAAATAAATAGGAATTCATTTTCCCACTTTTAATTGAATTCATTTTTATAATCATTTCCTGCTTTTCTGTTTGCCCATTTTCTTTTGTACTGTTATGAATAACGTAAAAACAAGGTTTGATCTTTGAAACATATAAACCCATAAATGTTTACAATGTAGTTTAGGATTATTAGACTTGAGTGGACTAACATCTCTGGATCAAAAGAGTATCAAATATACCAATTACAGATGAATGTGCAATGCACCATTTCTAATCATCTACTGCACCAACTTTAGCACATGTGTTTAGCTGTCGCTGGCATGGATGTACAATTGACTTTTTATTGGTGTTAACCAAATCATCTTTGAAAACTGAAAATAGAAGCACACCAAGTATTGAAACTTCTGTAAATGATAATTTGATGGATGGGATTCAGTGTTAACCTGAGCACACACACATGTGCACATGCTTGCATGCATGCACACACACACACACACACACACACACACATACAGATGTATAACAATTTATTTTTGTAGGGAAACATTGAATGTAAAAATATATTTAATACTCTATTAAATGTGTTGAGTGCTCTTTTAGTTAATGTTATATTGTTTCTATGCATGATTTTACATAAAACATACATTTATTATATGTACATAGTTATACATACATGCATGTGTGTATGTATACTTACACACACACACACACACTCACATACACCAGTAGAATATGGCAAATAGCTATAAATGTCTCAATATTGTTCTTAATGAAGTTATATTCATTGTAATAGAACACTATTGGATTTCTCTTGAAAAGTTATCCTTCATTTAAGAAACGAAATTGTTATCGAATACATTGTTGCAATCATGTAGCTAATGCACTGTGCTACAGATATTCATTCAATATTAATAGCACATTTTGTAATATAATTGTGTAAATGACATATATCGAATTCAAACAAATTAAGTAAGAACATAGGATTAAGTAAATGTAAAAACAGTTTTATTTCATTTGAAACTATTATTGAACATAACATATTATCTTTTATTCTTGAAATTCTTTCATTCTTCAATAATTTGAGAAATAAGTAGAAACCAGAGTGTTGGGAAGTAAACCACCCGTGGAAATAAAATCATTCTTATAATACATAGAAATTGGAGTGTTCAGAGAAAACCCACACATCCATGCATTAAAACTTCAATGCATGCAGTAATAAAGAAATTATATGAGAGTTGTACCAAAAGTAATGGAGAAGTGGATAACTTTTTCATTAGCTAACATAGCTTGTTTAAATTGCAAATTGATTTATAAACCTTTTCTCTATACAAGGACACCACTCAGTATAGTCGCCATCAAAAGTAATGCATTTGTTCCATCATTGAACCCAATTCTTGAATCCTCTTTGAAAACATTCAGATATGCACTGTTGCAATCAATTCTTCATAGCCTCTTTTACCTCATCTATATCACCAAACCACTCTCCCTGAATTTTGTCTTCATAGGACCAAACAAGTGAAAATTGGAGGGTGCCAAATTGGAGGTAAATTGGAAGGTGCTGTATAGTGGTTGTAGGACCACTGACCTGCTCAATTAGCTGATTGCCTAATTTGTTGTCAAAGATGTGTGTAGTCATGCATTGTCGTGGTGAATGAAGATTGTTTTCAGATTTTTGTGTTGTCTTTTCCTTCTAATGGATTCGCTAAGATTTGTTTCTGTACCTGATACACACATGTTCCAGAAATCACTGAGAATGATGCTCTTACCATTCTAAGAAACAATCACCATGACTTTTTATACCAATCACTAGATCTTTTATTGTCTTGGAGAAATGGTGTGATGCCATTCTGTTGACTGGCATCATTCATTTCCAGATTATAAAAAGACATTCATGTTTCATCCCTTGTAACAAGATCAGGAAGAGACATATCTTTGTTGACTTCAAATACTTCCAACATAACACAGATTTCTGCCCTTTTCTCCTTTAAATTGTATGTTAGCTGCTTAGATACTCCTTTTGTATGTACTTTCTAATACCCAGAGCCTTCCACCATCTTAATGCATTCTAACCACAATCCAGTTTTGCTTACAGATTGAGACTTACCTGTCTATGTGAATAAATTCATCCATTTGCTGGAAATTCATGTCAGTGTCACAGTTGATGGTTGTTTGTCTTCAGTGCTGGTTTCCTCTTCTTTAAACATTTTCATCCATCTGTGCACATCTTGTTTTCATGTCATCTCCATTAAGAACTGAACAACAACATATTACTTCTATTTGGAACCTGTTATGAGCCTGCAATGAATAAAAACAGGGAAAAGAATTACTATATATAGAGAGAGATAGTTACTTTGCCAGCATGTAAAATTTGAATGACCTATGCCTTGTAATAAAAATATTATGCTCACTTTTGCATAACTTTTAGGATAACACTTATATTAAGAGTTACAATGTGGACCCCACTTTATATGATATTAGCTCTGTATCCATCATAACTTTGGGAATTATGCACATTGTTATTGTCAGCTTCTCAGCATATACAATGTTTTTGGTTTAACCATCAGAGGAATGAATAGTTTCTGGAAGCTTCAATCTCTTGAGCATAAAACTGACCGTTAGCAAAGCAACATTCCTCATCTGTCAGTGTTTGCACTTAGGATTTAATGATTGACATAGGAAAACTTAGATGTTCTGAAGGCTGAAATCTTCTAAATCAAAAAGGCATGTCTGTTGGCATGAGTGGGAATCTGAGAATAACTGCATCCTCTCTTTTGGTGTAACCTATAAGAATAGTAACCTTGATAACATGTAACATCAACATCTTAACCATTTTTGTGGTATTGCAAAACCACAGCTGATCTAAATTATGCAACATTATTGTAGCTATTTCTGTGTCAACATTATATGATACCACTTTCAAAACTTATGTTCCTAGATTATTGATTCCAGTGTAGTCTGATTGGGGGAAGCTGTATTATTGAATTTCATAGTCATTTATATCTTTGAAATAGTCAATGATGAATGGATTGTTGATTTCATCTATGTGCCCTATTTCCATGGTGAAGTATATCTGTTGAACTTGATGCTTGAAATCCAATAACTATTTTCCAAATTGACAGCAGGCTGTTGATTTCTATAGTATATTCATGAATGGCAGGGACCAAAAAGTGCCATAAAGCTTCATCACTACTGGTGCTTTGTCCTTGCTTATAATTGACTAACTTCATCACAACTGTTTTGCTGTATTGGAGCAAGCATTGCAGCATCAATTCCTTGATGACATATTTGTTGACATGCTTAATGAACTTCATTGAATTGCAGAACTAACTCAAAGCTGATGTGTGCATTAACCATCTTGTTTGGAAGAGGCCTGAAGGGAACTATCCAACAGATGTCAATATTTGAAGCTTCCATCCTTTGGAGTTCTTCAGTAAGAAGGATAACCATTTTCTCTTGTTTGGGTCTCCACGACAAATGGTTTTGGAAAATGTTTGGTACACTTGTTCTCAGTGCAAAGTGACTTCTTGTTGAGTATACCACAGGGATTATGAATCATCTGGGCATTAACAGTTCTGAAAATCTCCTTCTCCCTGTAAGCTCTGCAGATATGATGGAATCCTTATGATTGAAGGGGATCTCAAACCAATTCAAAATGTGCACACTTGGCAAGGCTCCTTTTTTCCATAGCATTATTGAAGGAGACATTTGTAGCAAGTAGCTTCTAAAAGAGAAGACTACATTCAGTTGTGAAAATAATTTAAAATCACAAACACAAAATTTGTCCTCTTGCTTAAATTATAATCAGTTATGTCAGTTTCAGAAGCTGATGTGTGTGTATAATTAACAACAACTCTACATTAATCAAGTATTCTGCTAAAATTCTAACCTTGCAACTGATTTCTAAAAGTATAGAGAAAAAGAAAAGGGCATCAGAGAAGTAAAAGAAGTGTTGATAGTATTAGAGTGGCAAAAAAATAAAGAAAAGGGAAAGTATGTGACAAAAAGGGAGTGAGGCAGTAAAGAGGAAGAAAGAAAAAAACTAAGTTGTAAAGCTTCCTTTCAGGATCAGAAATGGGTGGAATAATAAAACACTGATTTTCAGTATTGTGGCAGTAAAGAAGGAGCAATAGAGACATACAAAAGAAAGCTGGGGACGAGAAGATGATTATATACACAAACATATGCACAAAATTTCTCAAATATCACATACACACACTTGCATACATACAAAGTCTTCTACTACACAAGTTGAGATACTAAAAAACAATTTTAATGAAATGCACTTAAATTTCTCTCATTTTTCTTTTAATTTCTATTCATTTGCTCAACTGGTTTTACAACTGATATAATAATGATGGGCAAAGTGAAAGAGGATCTTTAGTTATCTATTTTCAAAAAATAGTTATTGTGTATAGATGAAGACAGCTGCTTACAGAAAAGCTGATCTCTAGTTGTGGAGGAAAAACCGTGGAAGGGGTTGACCCAGGAAGACATGGGATGAAGTGGTCAGAAAGGATCTTCAGATGCTGGGCCTCACTGAGGAAATGATAAGGGACTGGGAGTTGTGTGTTGATTTGATATACTTGAGATGTATCAAGCTAAGTGAAATTGCAGTCATCCATAACTTACAGGCATGTCCTTTGCAGGTGCCAGTGCCACATAAAATGTACCTGTACCAGTGCCTTGTAAAATGCATTCATGTTGATGCCACATAAAATGTGCTTATGCCAATGTTGCATAAATTCACTTGTGCCAATGCTGTGTGATCACACCCATGCCAGTGACACAGCACACTCTGTAAAGTGGCTGGTATTAGGAAGGGCATCCAGTTGTAGAAACTATGCCAAAACAGACAGCTAGAGTTTGGACAGCTCCCTAACTGGCCAACTCCTGTCAAACTATCCAACCCATGCCAGCATGGAAAACTGTCATTAAACAATGATAAAAAGTTATGTTAGCATTAATTTATGTTACAGAGCATCTTTTTTTGGACATGATTTGTATTTCTTTATAAAAATGCTTCATTTATTCTTTCATATTTGTTTAGTTCATATATTCAACAGAGAAAACTGGATATTTTGGGAATTTATTTATTGTACACAAGTTCAAATATTCATTGATAAGTATTTTGCATTTGTTGATGATATACAGCCACTCTTCTAAAAATCGATCTCATTTGTCCTATGTAATCTTCACACATCTGTTACATTTAGTTACATAAATTTAATTCTTTGATATACAGGAAAAGTTTTTCAGGGTAAATATCTATTCCAATTTAAATTCATAAATTGTAACTTTAATACAGATTCTGCAGTTAGGGCATCCACACTTTTTGACTTGGGGTTGTATTTTCAGTAAGTAATCTTTAAGGTTTTAATTGTCTTCTTTCAATTTTCTTTGAGTTTTGAGTGTATATTTCATTTTTTAGTCTTTCCTCAATAGTGGTATATTCTGATGAATAATGTTGCATGCTTCTGTATTTCTTGGCTTGTATGTTGATGTTAAGGCTTTGAGTGTATCAGAAGTGTCTTTAGTCCTTCAAAGATTTTAAACAACTATTATTTGGCATGTGCTATTCTATTATCTGTTTATGTTGCTGAGTAGTGTTTTTCGAATAATATTTTCTTTAATTCTTGAGGCTGTTTATCTTGAGTTTCTAAAATGGATACACTTTTGCAGATTCTTCTTGTTTCTTGTTTAGAAAGGCAAGAAGTAAATAACAAATATTGTTTTGAGTCTGTTGGCTGGAAGTGAATGTTAGTTTTAGTGTCTATGTTTCTCTCAATGACTAAAATTTCCCCAAAAGCTAGTTCTTTTTACTGTACTCTATTGTGAATTGAATGCTATTATTTATACTGTTAACTAAAGTTTCTAACTCATTTAACTGGTCAAGACTGTGTATCTGCAGGATAAAGCAATCATCCAAATGTTGTTACCAATAGTCCAATAGGTGTTTTATGAAATTGTTGCCATGCCTTAGTCTGGATTACTCAAATATTTGAACTTCTAAATATGCCATGACTAAATTAGCATAAGTTAGAGTGGCTCTTGTTCTCATCACAGTCTATAATATTTGTCTGTGAATGATGCCTTTGAAGTTGAAATAATTATTTTCCCAGGTGAATTTCATTCCTTCAATGATGAAGCTTTCTCTATTCATTCAGGTAGTTCATTAGAAAAATTTTTGTGACCAGAATTCAATGGCATTTAATCCATATTCATGTGAAATTATACCATAAAGATTCAGCAGGACAAATGAAACAATAAGAATGTCTCTGTTTTTTTTTGCATTTTTTTCAAGGGATGGTTTAACGTGTATAAGAGCTGACTTAGACACAGTAAAAAAAAAATTTCTCTTAAAGCCCAGCAGATTAAATGTTATGCTCTTTTCTTTTATTGGTTTCCCTCATTGGATTATGGTCATGTTCGGGCATCATGTGTGTGTGTGTGTGTGTGTGTGTGTGTCTGTGTGAGTGTGTGAGTGTGTGTGTATATAGTCAAATGGCTATTTAGTTTATGGAGTTTGGGATAGTAGTTGATTCAACTGGTATCATCACTGAAATACTGAAAATATCTGTTGAAATAGGATTCAAGCTAATCCCTGCATAGTCTAGCAAGTTTTATTGTGAGGTTGTCATATGTAATGACTGATACAGTAGTATAATCCTCAGCTGTTACTGTGGCAAATGTGATGATCTAGGAAAACGAAGAAACAATTACAGAGGTATCAAATTGAATTATAAAAGTCACTGGACATGTTTAGCATAATTGATTAAGAAGAGAAAGCACATGGATGAGATGCAGTTTGGGTTTTTCCAGGCTGGGGTATCCCTGATGCTCTCTTCATAGTGAAACGTGCAGAAATCCTAGCCAAGGGTAGATCTAGTGATGACATTGATTCATTAGATGTGTGAAGTTACTGAGCTTTAACAAGTTATAGATGAGCTGAGAGGAAAACTGGGTATATGTGGAATCAATTGAATGCAGGAGCAAAGTTATGGTGGTATGGACATTTGATGCATGTGGATAAGTGAAAATAGCTGCAGGGCATCTTCTGTGGCAACCTAGTAACCTAATAGGTTATGGGAAAAGACGGTGAGCTGGCAGAATCGCTAGCATGCCAGGAGAAATGCTTAGCGATATTTCGTCTGCTGTTACATTCTGAGTTCAATTTCCGCCAAGGTCGACTTTACCTTTCATCCTTTCAGGGTCGATAAATTAAGTACCAGTTATGCACTGGAGTCGATATAATCGACTTAATCTGTTTGTCTGTCCTTGTTTGTCCTCTCTGTGTTTAGCCCCTTGTGGGTAGTAAAGAAATAGGTTATGGGAAAAGCAACAGACCAGCTTACATAAGAGTATGTTTTGCAATAACAAAAGAGGCTGAGTGGTAAGTTAATATTGGAAACTTCCAGTTTTGTTAGTTCCTTTATAATTCTATTACCCGTATGTGGCAACTGAAGAAATCAAATTACTGCCTCTACACAGTTGTTGGGCCTACTGAACACAAATCAAATTTTCTGCAAATCAGACATGTAACTAGATGGTCATGACTAGCATATTTTTAATCAAAGTTTGCTTGTCAAGACTGACACAGGATCACAATCCAGCTATTCTTTATCTGTGGTCTCTTTTGTTTCTTTTGATAGAGGACAATAAAAAACTTCGTATTTTTTCTGTTTTCCCAAAGCTCAATCAGGGTTGTGTGATTAAGAAGTTCATCTTGCAACCACATAGTTTCAGGTTCGGTCACATCAAGTGGCACCTTAGGAAAGTCTCTTCTACTATAGTTCTGAGGCAGCCAATGTCTTGTGAATGAATCTGGTTGACATAAACTCTATGAAGCCAATGGTGTATGTGTGTGTGTGTGTATGTGTGTGCATGCACACATAAGTGTGTATGTTTGCACACATGCATGTGTTTGTGCATGCCTGCATGAACAGGGCCTACAAAAGAAACATGTTTTCTTTTATTCTTTTACTTGTTTCAGTCATTTTGACTGCAGCCAAGCTGGAGTACTGCCCGAAAGGGTTTTAGTTGAAAAAATTGACCCCAGGACTTATTTTTTGTAAGTCTGATACTTATTCCATCGGTCTCTTTTGCTGAACCACTAAGTTACGGGGACATAAACACACCAGTTGTCAAGTGACGGTGGGGCGACAAACAGACATACACACACAAATGCATATACACATATATATAGGGGTGGCACGTAAAAAGCACCCACTACACTCACGGAGTGGTTGGCGTTAGGAAGGGCATCCAGCCGTAGAAACACTGCCAGATTTGACTGGGCCTGATGAAGCCTTCTGGCTTCACAGACCCCAGTAGAACCGTCCAACCCATGCTAGCATGGAAAACGGACGCTAAACGATGATGATGATGATGATGATGATGATATATATATATATATATATATATACAACAAGCTTCTTTCAGTTTCCGTTTACAAGGCTTTGGTCAGCTCATGGTTATAGTAGAAGACACTTACCCAAGGTTGCATGCTGTGGGACTGTACCTGGAACCATGTGGTTGGGAAGTGATTGTTTTCATAATATCCTTCTGATTTGACTCCTAAGATTACAACAGTACTCTGTCTGTAGGTTGGACAGTCATTCAGTTGTGTGCATAGACATATCTATTTACCCATCTACTTACCTGACTACTTTTGTATCTTATACGTAATTTTGAGTCTTACCTATCCCTCTGTCTCTCTATCTATCCTACTTACCTATCCCTCTGTCTCTCTATCTATCCTACTTACCTATCTCTCTGTCTCTCTATCTTACCTATTTCCAACCCCTCTCCTCATCACCCTCCCATTCTCCCAGGTAGCCCCAAAATACATGATGCTTATAGATCATCAAAATATTGAATACAAGATTCAAGTCCACTGACATTGAATTAAGCTCTTTTCTCTCTATCATCATCATTGCCATCATCATCATCATCATCATTTTTCCATGTTTGCAATTGGTCAAATGGAATTTGTTGAGGCTGATTTTCTGATGCTGGATGATCCTGCTGTCGCCAGCCTTCACCTGTTTCCAAGTATGTCCTTTATGTTGTATCAAAATTTCATACATTTATTTGTAGAGTTATGGAAGTTATTAAAAACTGAAACTCATCAGCGACTTTTGGGACACCCTGTACATATACGTATATATATATATATATATATATATATATAATGGGTTGCTTTCAGTTTCCATCTAATAAATCCATTTACAAGGCTTTGGTCAGTTTAGAGCTACAGTACACATAAAAAAGAAATATAGAAGACACTTGCCTTAGGGTGCCACACTCTGGAACTGAATCCAAGACCACATGGTTTAGAAGCAAGCTTTTTAACCACACAGCCATACCTGCGCCTATCATCTATACTCATTTTCAATATATATTAGCAATAAATTTGTCTGAAAATACAAATATTTTCAGAGATAATATGAAATTCATGGACCAACTGACTAGTGCTCATAGCAATATGACTGAACACACTTGAAAAAAAAAAAAAATAAACACTCTTTTAAAATTATGTATAGCATGCAAACAAGGACTTTACCAAGTCACTTGGATGAAGTCATGTGGCGTCAATTACAAAAATTGTTTGGATCAATTTATGTAACCATTTAATTTTGTTGGTATACTTTAAACTAAATGCATAAAGAACACTTTCAACTGAATAAATATATGTGAATACTGTCTATAATCAATTCATTTTTTTGTTAATCCAAGAATAGTAGTTTCATTTTCTCTTCTAAATTTTTTGGTTATTTTCATTGGAGACAGTATTTGAGGTTATGACTGTGTTGTTGTTGTTGTTGTGTGTGTGTGCATGTACATGCATGTGTGCATATGTACATATGTATGTATAAAGATTTGTCAAAGATCTCTTATGCATGTGTGTATGTGTGTATGAATTTGCATGTGTATAGGTTGGTAGGTATCTATCTATCTATCCATTTATCTATCTATCTATCTATCTATCTATCTATCTATCTATCTATCTATCTATCTATCTATCTATCTATCTATCTATCTATCTCTATCCATCCATCCATCCATCTCTCCAGCCATCCATGTATGCAGTTCTCTATGTTGTGTCTATTAACCTATCTTTTTTACCTCTCTTTCTCGCTACATATCCATTTATCCACCCTCTGTCTGTCTGTCTAGCCATCTTTCTGCCCATTCCTCCCTCTTTCACAATCTTCATCAGCTTTTATACCTTTATATATATATATATATTCTTTTATTCTTTTGTCATCAGACTGTGGCCATGCTGGGGCACTGCATTGAAGAATATTAGTTGAATGAATTGGTCCCAGTACTTTTTTACATTTTTTAAACCTGGTACTTATTTTAAAAGTGTCTTTTGCTGAACCACTAAGTTACGGGTTGTCAGGTGTGTGTGTGTGTGGGGGGGGGGGCAGACACACATACATATATATACGGCAGGCTTCTTTCAGTTTCTGTGTACCAAATCCACTCACAAGGCTTTGATTGGCCTGAAACTATAGTAAAAATCACTTCCCCAGGGTGCCATGCAGTGAAACTGAACAAGGAACCATGTGGTTTGGAAGCAAGCTTCTTACCACACAGCTATTCCATAATTATATTTCTAGCCTGACTTTTATACACTAGCACACTGAGGTACACATACTACATGTGTGTGTGTGTGTGTGTGTGTGTGTGTGTGTGTAAGCAGGTATTTGTCTTCTTGTCTTGACATTGCACAATAGTTGTAAATGAGCATCACCATCATACAAGTGGTGTTCAGTATTTCTAAAGATCTGTGAAAACCTATCTGGCTATGGAGAAATATTACCTTGCTTGGAAACAAGCGAGGGTGATAGAAAATTTGCCTCAACAAATTCCACCTGGCACCATGCAAACATGGAAAGGTGGGCATTAAAAGAATAATGGTATATCACCACCATCACCACAACCACCACCACCAACACCACCATTATATATCTACTTTCTATGCTAGTTTACATGGATTGGATGGACTGTCACAATTCAAGTTAGTTCTTATTCACAGTTATTCTGCTGTTGGATGTCCTTCCAATCACCAACCACTTCATAGAGGCTATCAGCTGAATTTTATCATATCAACAGTAATATTGATATTGTCATGTTCTTGACAAGACTAGAAAGTCCTTTCAGCCCTACATGATCTCCACTAATTTTTCAACCACTTGACAATTTATTCTGAGAAAATTTTATGGTGACACTAACACTAAGGAGGTTGCCTTGTATCATGTACAGCTAGAGACTCCTCATTACCCTATTTGGGTCTCTCACCCAGTATGTCTTTGTGAAGTCTGTATTTGTCACCTTCTTTGTATTTAATACCATCTATCATCCCTCCATCACTCATCTCAGCATCACTGAGAAGAGCCAGAACATTATAGGTTTCTTGGGGTTCTTGAGCATAGTTAACAATCAATTTAGCTAAACCACATTGTTCTCTCCGCCTGCTCCTTGTTCTGATGATGTTTGGCTATTGAGAAGGTTTCTTTCTTTTGGCCATGGATGACACATTCTAAGCAAAGGTCTCCCTCATTTTCCTGACTGGAACACAAAGGACTTAGCTACATTCAAGAAGCTAGTGATCACTAAGATACCTTGGTTGGTTGATTAGTTGGTTGGTTGGTTGGTTGGTACAGCTACAAACTTGACATATGTTTTCATTTAGCATGTCAGTTTAGAATCTTTGATGTTAATGTTTTCTGATACATTTCAAAGAGAAATGAAAAAGTTTAAATTGGTGTATGCTTGTATCGTGTCAGATCACTTACCATAAATACCTACTGCAACCAGTATATTTCTATACATGTGTGTGTGAATGAGATGTATGTGTGCGCGTGTATATATTTGTGTGTATGTGTGTGTGTACATCTATTTATCTAGTTATCTATCAATATGTGTGTGTGTGTATATATATATATATATATATATACATCGTTTAATGTTGGTCTTCCATACATACATGGGTAGGATGGTTGACAGGAGCCAGCCAGGTAGAAAACTACCCTAGGCTACTGTGTCTGTTTTGGCCGAATTTTTATGGCTGGATGCCCTTCCTAACATCAACCACTCTGCAGAGTAGATTCAGTGTTTTTTTATGTAGTACTAGCACAGGCAAGGTTAGTTTTGGCTTGATTTTTTACAGCTGGATGCCCTTCCAAATGCCAACATCTTTACAGTGTGGGCTGGATGCTTTTTATGTGGCACCAGCTCTGGCAGGGTCACCAAGCTACTCACAAGACAAGGAATTATGAAAGGGGCAGGGGCATTTGAGGAGGGGAACTTGTGTCAGAGGATGAAAGGTTAGAGTGTGACAGAGAGACAGAAACAGGTGTCTTGCTATAATGGGGCGGGTATTAGAGGAGGTAATCCAGTATCTGATGATATATATATATATATATATTATATATATATATATATATATATATATATAGTTTCAATTTACAGAAAATAAAAGATGAAGGAACAACAAGCAGATGTTAATGCACCTGCTTGTTGTTCCTTTATTGATGGTTGGGAAGAATGAAAAACTCTTTGACGTTTTGAGCCTATGCTCTTTGAGAGAAAAGATTGAGAAGGAAAAAAAGGAAGAATGAACAAAAAAGACTGAGAAAAATATGTATAGAGATTAACGGTTCAATATGATGAAAAGAACATATTCATACAAGGTATGTATGTGTGTGTGCATAATGAGAACAACTGATGTGACATGTCTGCTACCAAACGCTCATTGAAACCTTTTCAGGTGCTGAATACCATCCCCTCTTTCCATCTTCCCTCCCATGTCCTTTGCTCAGATTTCAGAGTTGGCACTATCAATGTAGGCATATTGAAAGATAGGTCTGGTGAGATTGTTGAGATGTTTGAACAGAGGCATGTTGATGTGTGCTGTATTCAAAAGGTAAGATAGAGTGGAGCTTCAGCCAGGTTCTCCACAGGCAACATACATGGGTATAAAATTTTCTGGGAAAGTAACAATGAAGGGGTAGGTGGTGTGGGCATACTTCTTGCAGAGAAATGGGTGGATAAGGTCATAGAAGTAGTCAGAGTGTATGATAGACTGCTTATGCTCAGGTTAGTTTACAGAATAGTACAGCAACAGTTCTCTCTGCCTATGCCCTGCAAGCCAGTTTACCAAATGAACAAAAGGATCGCTTTTATGATATTCTTTTGCAGGCTATCTCAAAGATGAATGATAATGCTCTCATCTTCATAACTGGGGATTTCAATGGGCATGTCAGGCAGCAGCCCGGTATTTTCCATAGTGTACATGGGAGCCATGGAATTGGTTCCCAAAATGAAGAGGGGACATGGTTACTGGAGTTCTGTGATGCAAATGACCTATTGATCTGCAACACCAGTTTCTGAAGCCTGCCAGCCACCTGATAATCTACCAATCGGGTGACCAATCTAGCCAAATCGATTACATTCTCACCAGACAGCAGCTCACATGGTTGCTCATAAATATAAAGACCTTCCCTGATGAAGAATGTACTCCCAGCATAGACTAGTCATTAATGACTTTAGACTTCAGGCCAGAAGGATGCTAAGAAGCAGAACAATCTGGAAGCTTAAGGACCCTTTATATAGTCAGAGGTCCAGAGACACCCTAATTGAAAAATTTGATGAGAGGAAGGAGGAACTAAAGACTTGTAACATAGAGAGCAACTGGGAATTCCTGTGGGACAGCTTGCTGAGTGCCACAAACCAGATCTATGGCTAGTGGGCTAGTGCAAAGTCCCATCCAGACCTAGGGTGATGTGGTAGCGGTGGTGGTTCAACGATGCTGTAGACAGGGCCACTAGAGCAAAGAAACAGTCCTAGAAGGACGGGAAGTGTTGGGGTAGCAGGGAACTGTATCAAATAGCCAGAAGTGAAGCTAGAAGACAGGTGTATCTAGCCAGGGAAGAAGCAGGAAAGAAGGTGACCCGAGGACCAGAGACGTGATGTGTTTCAGATTGCAAAACAGTGTGTGAGAGAAAATCATGATATCATAGGAGAGAAATGTGTCTGCATGGATGATGGTGCACTTGCATTTAATGATTCTGCAAAGAAAGAGGCTTGGAAATGCCCTTATGAATGGCTGCTAAATGTGGAAAATGAATGGGAGAACCTGCCAAATGTTGACCCAAATGAGGGATTAGCTATCTGATCAGTTGTGGAGGTGGATGCTCCAAGAGCATAGCTACTAGAATAAGAATAGGCTGAACAAAGTTCAGTGAGTCCTTATCTCTGCTGGTTACAAAGAGTCCTCAGAGTGAAAGGCAGATTGTACAATGCCTATATGCAAATAACCATGCTACATGGCATTGAAACATGGGCAATGTCAGTGTGCATGTACAACAGGTATTGTCTGTGTCTGCATGCTGAAATTCATCCAACAATAGCATGACCAGGTGGTGGAAGATCCAAACAAGGGAATCCAGGATTTGGCAAATGGGATGATTATTGGAGTTATCATCATGAAGCTGGCCCTGAATGAGGGCCTTTGCTACCACTCATACAAGAGGTGCAAAGTCTGACAGCCAAGGCCAAGAAGAACCACTTAACAAGGACAAAGGAACTCCTGGACAAGCTATGGCATCCTGTTGAGATGGGGATGATTTGGTTCTTCTCAGAAGAAAAATACTCCTGTCAAGACTAGTTGCTAAACCTGGAACAACAGGTGGCTTGCCTACAATCTGTGAGATGTCCCATGTATCAGGAAAACCATGATCCCCCAAACTGTGATGATCTTTGGGTGTGTCTCCAGTGAGGGTGATGTCATTCTACCCACTATTTTTGAACAAGGCCTTAGACTCAATTCAGTTGGCTACATGAAGCTGCTGGAGACTGTGGTCAATACCTGACTGGAGAGGATTGTTACCAGAAGGTCATATATGTGGCAGTAGGATTCAGGTGCTTGCCATACCTCCAGAAAGAGATGCAAGCAGTTGTCCAGTTGTCAGAGAATTTCTATGACTTCACCAGCCCCAATTTCTTGCCTCCTAAATCTTTCAATTGTAATCCCATGGATTACTATGTGTAGGGTGCAGTTGAGAGAGACACCAACTGCTCTGCCTGCAACATAAAGGCCAAGCTGGTGAGCAAGATAAAGGAAATATTCCAAGATCTTCCCAGGGTCACAATGAGGAATGCATACATCAAGTTTCAGAAGCAATTCGAGGCGGTGGTGGAAGCTGAGGGCAGCTGCTTTGTGTATACTGTTATCTTCCAGCCATAATCCAGTTGTTAATTTTTGATTTTTTTAAATACATTTATCTTTGGATGGGCTGTTGTATTTTCTTTTTTTATTATGCAAACTGTCAAATTTAGCCACAACTCCCTGTATTTATATATTTATTTATGTATGTATGTATGTATGTACGTATGTATGTACATATGTATGTATGTATGTGTGTATGTATGTATGTATGCATGCATGCATATATTCATACATATGTGAGTATATATGAGCATATCTATGTGTGTGCTTAATGTATTTATATGTATTTATGCACATACACACACCCACACACACACACATAGACAACCAAAGTAATAGCATATAAATTTTAATATTAGTCTCATTACTGTAATATATACAATTGCATTTCCATGTATATTATCATGAAGTTTGAATTAATTAATATTTTTTCTTCTTTTTTGGCAAATCAAGATCAATAAATGTTAAGCTTTGTCACATCAATGCATGAAACAATAATTGTTTCACTTGTACGATTTTCTCTTTATACTCTGCACTTAGAATCTTCAATGTTGATTGATTTATATATCATTGTACAGGTAAATAAATCCATTGTCATTTCACTGAATAAGTCAGAGGAATAAAGGAACAATTGAAATTTTTTTCTCTATCAGAATCACCATAATCATCCTTTTCCTATGTTAATATTTCCTCACCCCAATCTCTAATTTAATATGAAAGTAAGTTGGAGACGTTTGATCTACCCACATTTTCCATGTATATAGATGTATATATACTTACATATATATTTATATATGTATATATGTATACACATATATGTATATGTATGTATAATGTATATATAAAAACATTTATATGCACATTTATATATATATGTATAGTATGTATACACATGTATATATATATATATGTGTATATATAGATATATTTACACACCCACAGATATATATGATTGTATATATATATATTTATATCTATATATATATATACACATACACACACATTGTATATATATAAACATTGCATGCACACACACACACATACACATATATAACTGCTGAGGACATGTATAAGCTTGCAAGGAATGAAGCCAGTATGCCCAAATGGATGTGTAATGTTAGTGTGCATACACAACAGAGTGTAAGCTCCTTGAGAGAAAAGTTGGACCTAAGAAGCATCAGATGTGGTGTGCAAGAGTGACAACTACGCTGGTATGGACATGTGGTGTGAATGGATGAGGACAGCTGTGTGAAGAAGTGTCACACCTTAACAGTTGAGGGAATCTGTGGATGACGTAGACCCAGAAAAACCTGGGATGAGGTGGTGAAGCACAACTTTCAAACATTGGGCCTCGCCAAGGCAATGACTTGTGACCGAGACCTTTAGAAATATGCTGTGCTTGAGAAGTTCCGGGAAACCAAGTGAGACGATAACCCGTGACCTATTCCAGCAGTGTAACCTGCCTACTTATAAATTGCTTGCGAAGACCTGTTGAGGCAAGTGAAATCAAAATCAAATTCATTGACATGGCCGATGACAGCACCACCTGACTGGCATCTGTGCCAGTGGAAGATTAAAAGCACCATCCGAGTGTGATCATTGCCAGGGCTGCTGACTGGCTTCTGTGCCAGTGGCACATAAAAAGTACCATTTGAGTATGATCATTATCAGCCTCGCCTTACTGTCACATGAAAACAACATTCAAGCGAGGTTGTTGCCAGTGTCACTGGACTGGCTCCTGTGTAGGTGGCACATAAAAAACACCATTTGAGCGTGGTCATCACCAGTACCGCCTCACGGGCCCTTGTGCCAGTGGCACATAAAAGCACCCACTACACTTTCAGAGTGGTTGGCGTTAGGAAGGGCATCCAGCTATAGAAACTCTGCCAGATCAGATTGGAGCTTGGTGCAACCATCTGGCTTGCCAGTCCTTAGTCAAACCGTCTAACCCATGCTAGCATGGAAAGCGGACATTAAACAATGATGATGATGATGATGATGATGTTGATATCTTGTATATATATATATATATATATATAAACATTGCAAATAATATATTGTGTATATATGTATGTATGTATATATATATATATATATATGTATATATACATATATATACATTGTATATATATGTATATTATATATATATATATATATATATATGTATACATGTATATATACATATATATACATTGTATATATATATGTATATTTATATATATACATATATATATATATATATACATTGTATATATATATGTATGTATTTATATATGTATATATATAAAAAATTAGAAAAAACCCACCTTTTATCAATTCAAAATGAACAATTAAATTACACCATCTAGAAAATTACATATAATAGAAATATTAACATTAAAATGACAATAAAATGTCAATGATTAAGTAAATTTCAAAAAAATAATTATAATTATAATAATAATAATAACGTATATAAATTGTATATATACGTATATATATATATATGTTATTATTATTATTATTTTTTTGCAATTTACTTAATCATTGACATTTTATTGTCATTTTAATGTTAATATTTCTATTATATGTAATTTTCTAGATGGGGTAATTTAATTGTTCATTTTGAATTGATAAAAGGTGGGTGTTTTCTAATTTTTTATATATATATTATATTGTGTGAAATTTGATTTAGTATTTCTAAATTGAATTTTTTTCCTTGTAAGTTTTGGATTTTATTCCCTCAAATATTAATAATTATAAGTATATATACACACACACACATATATATGGTGACACGTAAAAGCACCATCCGTTCATGGCCGTTTGCCAGCTCTGTCTGGCACCTGTGCAGGTGGCACGTAAAAAACACCCACTACACTCGTGGAGTGGTTGGCGTTAGGAAGGGCATCCAGCCGTAGAAACACTGCCAGATCTGACTGGGCCTGACGAAGCCTTCCAGCTTCACAGACCCCAGTTGACCCGTCCAACCCATGCTAGCATGGAAAGCGGACGCTAAATGATGATGATGATGATATATATTAATATATATGTTAACAAGGGAAAAAGACACTCATCTATTTATATATATATAGCTTCTCTAGCCACGTTTCCTTTCTCAGTCACTGCCTTCATCACTGCCTCATCCCTAAAGGTTTCCGCCTCCATTTCCACCCTTTCCTACTATCTTATGCACTCCACTGTTTGTTCTAATCTCTCCAAAATGCACACCATCGACTGGCTTCTCCCTCTTGCTTTTTCCGTCTTCTCCTCTCAATTGCCCTCCCATACAAACTCCACTTTACTTTACATAATCCATTTAAATAATCTCTTTCATGAATTTCTTGCTCACACCAAACAATGTAAACTCCACTCACTCCTCCATTCTATCACACCCGATGCCACTATCCCAACTACTCCCCAGCCTCCTCCCTCCCTGATATGCTCCCCCACCCTCACCAACCCCATCACTCTGACCCCCCCACGCACACCTACCCCTCATCCCTTCCCTCCTAGCCGTCCACTACCCACCTCTTCGGTCCCATCCACCCCTTCTCCACTTCAGTCTGTTGCTACTATTTCTCCAGATCTTCCCCTCTCTGAGGCGGAGCACTCCCTCCTCAGTAGGGGCCTGCCCTTCATCCCCCTCACTCCTTCCAACAACGAATTTCGGACTCGTGCTGATATCCACAACTTTGTGCGCCATGTTAGGTTGTGTGTGCTATTCTGCGACACTCCACCTGCCTCTAATGAGGAGGATTGCTTCACCAACCTGGGCCGCCAACCATCTCAGTAGACACCAGCTTCTGGCCAGTTCCCAGCAGTCAACCTTTTTGCGGGCGTTTGACTTTTCCAGGCGTCCCCGACATCTGAACATCTCTCCAGCCAAACTCTTGGCCATTTAATGTCTCCAACACCGCAAAAACATCATCATAAAACTGGCTGACAAGTGTGGAGCCGTGGTGGTGTGGTGTGCAGACCTCTACAAGGCCAAAGCTCTCCGACACCTTCAAGACACTTCCTTCTACTGCCCTCTGCCCTCCAACCCCACATCCAGCTACCAATAGATGGTGTTCTCTACTATCCAGACGTCATCTCCTCCTCCCTTCTCCCCCCACCGCCTCCAACCTCATTGTCCACACCCCTTGCATCCCCACAATTTACTTCATCCCAAAAATTCACAAACCTGACAACCCTGGATGCCCCATTGTCTCCGCCTGCAACTGCCCCACCAAACTCATCTCCAGATATCTTGACCGTCTCCTTGCACCCTCCCTTAGTGGTTTCTGTCCCCTCTCACATCCATGACACTAACTATGCTCTTCATCTGTTCAACTCTTTCTCCTTCCCTCCTGGCTCTTCTAAACTTCTCTTCACTCAACATCAAGAGCCTATACCGGTGATCCCTCACCACGAGGGGCTTCATGTACACCATCGCTACCTTGGCAATGACACCCCAGTCTAGTGTCATTTCTGCTCTACTGGTCATTCTTTACAACACCTGTCTGTGTTCAGATTGTCCTTGCACAGAGTCCATCCGGACTCCCATCTTTGCTGTAAACAGAAATTAATCTTCTCTCTTCACTCCTTTGCACCACATGGGCTCAACTCACCTCCCCTCTTCATCTAACCCCCTCCTCTCTGTTCTCTTCCTCTCACATGTACTTCCTTCCTTCATTCTCACCTACTTCTCTTCTCTCTTGCTCTGACACTTACTTCCTCTCTTCACTCCTACCCACATTCTCCCTTCCACCCTCTCCCTTCATCGTCACCCCTCTGTTGTTACCCACCCCTATACATTCCAACCCCACCATCCCTATACATCTCATCCCACTCCCGCCCCATTACACACATTCCACTCCCACATACCCCGCCCCTACCCACATACCCCACTCCTACATGCCCCACCTTACCCCACACTCACCCCACCCTTGCATCCCCCTCTTCCCCCACACCCCAACACCACCACACTAAACACCACCACACTACCATACCACACCACACCACCCAACACACTAGCACTGACTACTTCCCACTACCCATACCATCATCCACACACCTACAAATGAACACATGCACACATCAAGGTCACCAGCCCCTATCCACATGTACACACACACACTCTCTCACATGCATGTGCACCTTCATTTTGGGATCACCACTACTTTATTATCTCCCCTTCTTCCTAGCTCTCCTGTCTGACCACCTCTGTCCAGCATTTGCCATGATTGATCACAAGCCACTTAACTTTTTTTTCTCTCTCTTTATTTCTGTGTTCCTTTCTGTTGAAGGGTGTAGGCTCAAAACGTGAAAGACTTGCTCACTTCCCAAGCTTTAAACTAATACATCGGTTTGTTGTTTACATATCCATCTTTGTTTTTTATTTTTTTTTTTGTAAATTCCAACTATATCATCATCATCATCATCATCGTTTAACGTCCGTTCTCCATGCTAGCATGGGTTGGACGGTTCGACCGGGGATCTGGTACGCCAGAAGGCTGCACCAGGTTCCGGTCTTATCTGGCAATGTTTCTACAGCTGGATGCCCTTCCTAACGCCAACCACTCTGTGAGTGTAGTGGGTGCTTTTTACGTGCCACCTGCACTGGTACCAGGCGAGGCTGGCATCGACCATGGTCGGATTGGTGCATTTTACGTGCCACCTGCACGGAAGCCAGTCGAGGCGGCACTGGCTTCGGCCACAATTCGGATGGTGCTTTTTACGTGCCACCGACACGGAAGCCAGTCGAGGCGGGGCTGGCATCAGCCACGATTCGGATAGTGCTTTTTACGTATCTCCAGTCCAGGGGTCCTGGCATCTGCCGGGTGCCAGTCATAGGATTGGTTCAATTTCGATTCCGATTTCACTTGCCCCAACAGGTGCCTGTCGTCGGATGAGGTTCGATATCGACTTCGCTTGCCTCAACAGGTCTTTGTGTGTCCAAGGGAGGAAAGGCATGCATAAGTGGGCTGGACTCACTTGTCCTGCCTGGTCTTTTCACGCACAGCATATTTCCAAAGGTCTCGGTCGCTGGTCATTTCCTCAGTGAGACCTAAAGTTCGAAGGTCGTGCTTCACCACCTCGTCCCAAGTTTTCCTGGGTCTACCTCTTCCACGGGTTCCCTCCACTGCCAGCGCAATCGTCTCTCTTGCACACCACAACTGATGCTCCTTAGGTCCAACATATATATATATATATATATATATATATATATATATTATATATATATATATACACATGCATATATCCAGCATTAAACGATGATGATATGTGTGTATATATATATATACATATATATACATACATATATATATATACATATATATACATATATACATACATATTCTAGCAAAAACTGTCTGATGAACAGCAACGAGAAACTCAGAGTAACAGATTTTGTTGAATTTTCTGCTGCTTAAAATAAAGCATATTACTCTACCACTGGTATTTGAGTACTTTTTTTCCACCTTGTTTCACATTTATGTGTTTACTCCGGCATACATATATATATATATATATATATATATATAAAGGAAATGATCAAGAAGTGATATATAAAATATATAAAAGAATATAAGGAAATGATGAATATATATATATATATATATATATTCATCATTTCCTTATATTCTTTTATATATTTTATATATCACTTCTTGATCATTTCCTTTTATTTTCTGTTTTGTTTTAACTTTGTGTTTACTTTATTTCTGCTTCACATCATCCTTAATATTATTATTCGCCATTGATCAATACCTAACCAATGGCCATATTCATTCAATTTTTTTCTTTTTTTATAATAATAGAAAATATCTTCCGTTTGGCATGTGATCACACACAGGAAAATAAAACATTATGTCATTCATGACTTTCGCAAGAACATGAATGAAATCTGCCAATAACTATTTTACTAGGAGGCAGAAGGTCAGTTTTGATAATGATGATGGGATCTTGTGAAGTAATATTATTTCAGTGTATGCGTTCATATTTTTGTAACTTTAGAGAAATGAAAGACAAAGGATCCTTGGTGTGATCTTAACATAAAACTGGAGATACCAAATTAGAGACTTTAAAGCAGCTAAATACTGTAAAGCATTGATTTGGCAGGAACTTAACACCATTAGCCAGTTCATGTCATTGTGCAGAATAATAAAAGGATACTATGTATGGCATGTAGAGGTAAGAATGTAGGATGTAATGTAATGAAAAGTGGGTCACAGATTTGACTTGAAGCAGGCAAGTTTACTTCTGTTGCACTTATCACATTGTGCTGTATATTGCAACATGTACAATATATCTTATCTAATTATCAATCATACATTGAAGATTTAGGAAGGGAACATAAAAATTTCCTTTACAGAAGTTGCAGGATATGGATTTTAGATAGAAGCTGTTTTCCTATTTTACCATTGCAGTTGGACCCGAACATTTATTTCAAGTGTGAATGTTTGATTTACACGTTTCACTAAATACCAATTATCCACAAATTAGATCAAAGGTTACTTTTATTATATGGCATTCATTGTTGAAGCCTAATAATTTTACTTTTAGTCAAGAACACACGCAGCATTTTGATTCTAGATTTTGTTCTCAGTGTCAAATTCCATATCTGTTACATTTCTTTTGTTGTAATAAAACCTACACAATTTGTCATACCCCCAAATATTTTGAATATTTTTATCTATTCCATGCAGTTGTACATGAATATATATTCTAAAGTCATATTTAACACATTTGAGTGCATTCAGATGTGAGAAGACCTTCCTTTGAGGAAATTGCACTTACATGTGTTAAATATGACTTTCCACGGATACATTTTATATCATCAGAAAAAGAATTGATCCCTAGAGCAGTGGAAGAATGTTGTTTTCTTGGATGAGTCATCCTGTACCTTATTTCCAACCACTGGCCAAGTATATGTGTGGGGACAGCCATAAGAAATATTTGACCCAGACTGCCTTCTTCCAACTGTAATGAGCTGAGGGGGGGGGTATATCTTGGAAATCTGCCAGCCCAATGGTTTCCCTTCATGGCAGAATTAATAGTCAAGACTGTTTAAGCATTTTATCTGATCAAACTCATCCTATGGTTGCAGAACTGTTTTCGGAGGGAAACGTAATCTTTCAGGATGATAATGCACCAATTCATACAGCTAAAGTTGCTACTGAATGGCATGAGGAACATTCTAGTGAAGTTGAACATCTTATCTGGCTACTACAGTCCTCAGATCTCAATATTATTGAACATTTATGGTGCATTTTAGAAAAGCAAGTAAAGAGTCAATATCCTCCACCATCATCACTACAAGAACTGGAGACTGTTTTAGCTGAAGAACGGACAAAAATTTCTTTGGAAATAATTCAATCTTTGTACGAGCCCATACCTCATAGAATTCAAGCTGTAATTACTGCCAAAGGCGGTCCTATCTTATATTAAAATTAATTTGTTTGAAATTTTAAGGTGTTTCCATTACTTTGTCCAACCCCTGTATATCTGTATTAGGTCTCTAATAGCTGTTTTAGATCTCTTTAACAGAAGGCTATAAAGTGTTCTGATGATGATCCATTGCAGTTAGGCATCAAAATGCACTTGAGACATCTAATGTTGAGTTCCATTTAACTGCAATGGGTAGTTAGTTGTATGTGGGAACTGAATATTTACACTGATGTTTATCTTTATTTTCTTTTACATATGCTCTGCATATCATAGCTAATAACACTACTAAGTATAGCAATAGACTAACTACTGTGCGGAAAACTGACTGGATAAAGATAGCCTGTGAGGAGCTCTAACTCATACAGTAGTAGTCACACATCTGACTGTATACACAAAATGTAAGTATATATATATATATATATATATATATATATATGTGTGTGTGTGTGTGTGTGAGTGTTCATTTGTTCATTGTATATCCATTTTTTTCACCATGTTGGTATTGGTTGGATGGAGAGTTATTGTGGCAGAATTTTATGCATTGATGCACTTCCCATTATCAACTCTTATCTGTTGTTTGAGTAAAGATAAAACTATAAAATGTATTGTTTACAGAGAATACAAATATGACATCACCATTTTGGGCTGATAGCATTATACAAAGACATGAATTGTAGACCTTCATACACATATACAAACATAATCACAAACATGCGCACACACACACACACACTCTCTGAAAGGCTTCCATATAGTTTCTGAGTAATTTTCCTCACAAGTGCTAGGTCACCCTTTAGTTATAGTATATGATATTAGCCTAAGATGCCATGCAGTTGGATAGAACCTGAAGCCAAGTATTTATGAAGTGAACTCTATATCCACACAGCCATGCCTGTGCCTAATAAACACGTGTTTGCATACACACACACACACACAACACACACACACATATATATATATATATATATATATATATATATATATACAAATTGAGATAGGGGTTGTAAATGCAACCCTCTATGGGATAACATATATCCAATATACTGCTAGTGAAGTACCCAACAAAGTTAATACATAAATGTTAATGATTGCGATGCAATCAATTCATTTACTGTATTATATGGGCAAAGGTAAAATGATTTACCACAAATTACTAATACAAGATAAAAAAATGGAGAAATACATCTAAATCAAATATCAATTACCAGTTAATACTCAATCACATACTTTATTAAACCACCACATAAGAGATTGTGGGGTTAAATATAAAAAGCAGGACAAATCAGTGTACATAAAGGAATGTACATAAAAAAGTGTACATAAAAGAGTAATGTTGTATAATAAGTAGAATATATATAAAAGGGAATATAAATACAAGTAAATATAAATATAAGTATAAATTAGATCTTACAGCTGTTTCGGCCATGTCGATAAGTATGTCTCATTTTACCAATATTAGCCCTTTATGGTTGGTCAATATATAGATTTAAATGAGACATTTACAAAAATATCGCAAGGCCTCTTCGGAGATTATGTAATATAACTCAGTCTATATATATACCCACATGGGTGTGGGTGCGTACCCACGATACAACATATATATATATACATATGAGTGCATATACTCACACTCCTATACATATAAAAATATCACACCCATGTGGGTATATATGTAGACTGAGTTATATTTTCTTATCTTGTATATATATATATATATATATATACAAGATAAGAAAATATACATACATACATACATACATACATACATACATACATACATACACACATGTGCACACATATGCACACATGCACATATATATATATGTATACATACATACACTGGTGGAAACTTTAAATGTTTTGCATCATTATGTTTACACACACACACATACACACACACACACACATGCATATATGTGCGTGTACATGTGTAATATGTATATATGTTTGTAAATATTGGGAACAGCGTTTCTTTTAGGCATACATTAAAATACCTATGTAAATCTTCAATGTCTTGACTTCTGCATGTTGGCCTGCATTACTACCTCTTTATCATAGGTAAATCCAATGTGACTGGTGTAGACAACCACCAAGTTTGAAATTTTGAACATTGGGTTTATGTGATCAGTGAAACAGGTGTTTTTTATTGTTGTTAGTGCATTTTATATTTGTTTAGCATTGTGTTGTGCTATATATATATATTGCTGCTATCATTAATCATGTATTTCTATAGGGAATGTTGTGGAGTATAATATGTTGTTTACTAATGTTTTTTTTATGTAGACTGCTTTTTTTATATATTGTATCATAAGTGTGCATATAGGTGTGTGTGTGTGTGAGAGAGAGAGAGTGTGTGTGTGTGACCACAATAGAAAACAAAGTGGTACCATGACATAAACTTATACTATACACCAGGTGTGCAGACAGTATACTTGTCACAATAGGTATAGACTGGAAGATGCAAATCCAGAATACAACATACTAAAATACATAAATACAAATAAAACTCTTGGCAGTACAATGACTCTGTTTTTAGACATAGATATTCAGAGAGACAATAGGAAATATATGACATCCATTTACACAAAAGATTCAGATGAATGCATGTACTCATATGGAGACAGAATATCTACACAGATGTAAAATATCATTAGTAAAATCCCTACTTAGAAGAGCAATTTGATTCTCTTATACGAAACAAATCACTAGATAATGAAATCTATAGAATAAAACAAAACATTAATAAACAACATGTATTAGAGCTAGTTACACAGCAATACAGAATTCAAATTCAACACTGTAAATATCTCAGCTACTATGCCTGTTAAAGATATGCAAACCACATAAAGTGTTGTACAACTACAGAATAGATAAAATACTATAAAATAGATGAAACCATTATCTATAATAAAATGTTTTCATCTAACTATAGAATAGATAAAAACATTAGTAAAATCTCAAAAAAAAAAAAATCAGGAACACAAAATGCATTTATACTTAAAACATTAAAATAAAAGACCTAAAAATCAATAATAAGGCACAAATATGTAAAACCATGGAGAATCTATTAACGGTCAATGTGATTTACAAATTTTAGGCCATACATATATGCAATGTCCTGGCAACTTACTATGGGCATACAGCAAGAAAACATTGCAATGCACATCAATTATTTTGAGTTGACTGGGACTACAAGTTTTGCCCTAATGGGTTATTCAAACAATTGAACAAGCTGTTATGGCAAAATTGAAGCCTTTGTCAACTGTCTTTATCTCTATGTTCATGTATGTGTGTTGGCACATAAAAAGCACCATCCAAGTGTGGTCGATGCCAGTATCACCTGATTGGCTCCTGTGTCAGTGGCATGTAAAAAGCACTATTCAAGTATGGTCAATGCCAGTACCACCTGACTGGCCCTCATGTTGGTGGTATGTAAAAGGCATCAACTACACTCTCGGAACGGTCGGCGTTAGGAAGAGCATCCGGCTGTAGAAACTTTGCCAGTTCAGATTGAAGCCTGGTGCAGCCTTCTGACTTGCCAGCATTTTACTCAAACCATCCAACCCATGCCAGCATGGAAAGCAGGCGTTAAATGACGGTGATGATACTTACTTGGAAATGGATGCACCGCGTTCAATTAAATAATAATATATATAATATATATATATATACATGCATATATGGGTACAGGGCGTCACCAACAGTGCAAATAATGTGAAATACATAAATAAATGAGAGAAAAACAAGTAAAATGTGTAAACAAGAAAAAATTGGAAAACAGGACAAGTAAACACAGAGAAAGGACCCTTCATCAGTTGTTGGCTGTCTGTCTACTCATTTTGAGCATTTAACAACAATATGAGTCTTCAAAGACAATGCTCCCATAAATTCAGCAATAAAATTTAGGATTCATGGAGGGTCAAAATTGGGAACCAAAAAATGACACTGGAGACATACAAAGAAACTGAAGTTGACCATCTTTCTTTTCCTGCACGGACGTTAAAAAAAAAAAAGATGTGTTTTTCTCTCTCTCTTCTGTCTTTTCTCTTTCCAAAAAAATATTTATTCCAGCATTCACTATTTTTCTCTCATTCTTGTCTAACAACCCTCCAAGTTTGTTTTCATTTTCCTTGTATATCTCCACTGTCATTTTTTTGTTCCCAACTTTGACCCTCCACAAATCCTAAGTTTTGTTTTAGAATTTTTGGGAGCAACTGTCTTTGAAGACTCATATTGTCATTGAATACTTGAAATGAGAAATAGATGGACTGCTGACATCTGACGAAGGGTCCTTTCTCTGTGTTTACTTGTCCTATTTTCCATTTTTTCTTGTTTATGTATTTTACTCATTTTCCCCTCATTTGTTTATATATTTCATGTTATTTGCACTGTTGGTGACATCCTGTGCCCATATATGCATGTATATATATATGTATGTATATGTATATATATATATATATATATATATATATATATATCTATATATATATAATATATATATATATAATATATATATATATTATATATATAAACACACATCATCATCATCATCATCATCATTTAGCGTCCGTTTTCCATGCTAGCATGGGTTGGACGGTTCAACTGGGGTCTGGGGAGCCCGAAGGCTGCACCAGGCCAGTCAGATCTGGCAGTGTTTCTACAGCTGGATGCCCTTCCTAACGCCAACCACTCCGAGAGTGTAGTGGGTGATTTTATGTGCCACCGACACAGGTGCCAGACGAGGCTGGCGAACGGCCACGCTCGGATGGTGTTTTTATGTGCCACCGACACAGGTGCCAGACGAGGCTGGCAGACGGCCACGCTCGGATGGTGTTTTTATGTGCCACCGACACAGGTGCCAGATGAGGCTGGCAGGTGCCAGACGAGGCTGGCAGACGGCCACGCTCGGATGGTGTTTTTATGTGCCACCGACACAGGTGCCAGATGAGGCTGGCGGACGGCCACGATCGGATGGTGTTTGTTACGTCATGATTTTCTTGTGTGCCACCGGCACTGGTACCACAAAGATACAAATTCCATTTATGTTCATCTATTTTGATTTGTTTTGATTTGATTTGATTTTCACTTGCCTCAACAGGTCTTCACAAGTGTCACTTGCCTCAACAGGTCTTCACAAGTGTCACAAGAAGGAAGGTATGCACAGGTGGACTGTCTACGTCGCCGGGTCTTCGGATGGTGTCTTTATGTGCCACCGACACAGGTGCCAGATGTGGCTGGCGAACGGCCACGATCGGATGGTTTTCTTGTGTGCCACCGGTACTGGAACCACAAAGATACAAATTCCATTGATGTTCATCTATTTTGATTTGGTTTGATTTTCACTTGCCTCAACAGGTCTTCACAAGTGTCACGCGTGTCACACACTTGCCTCAACAGGTCTCCACAAGTGTCACACACTTGCCTCTGCCTCAACAGTCTTCACAAGTGTCACACACTTGCCTCTGCCTCAACAGGTCTTCACAAGTGTCATAAGAGGGAAGGTATGCACAGGTGGACTGACTACGTCGCCGGGTCTTTGGATGGTGTTTTTATGTGCCACCGACACAGGTGCCAGGTGAGGCTGGCGAACGGCCACGATCAGATGTGTTTGTTGTGCCCACAGCACGGAGGCCAGTCGATGCGGTACCAGCTACGGCCACTTCGGATGGTTTTCTTGTGTGCCACGGTACTGGAACCACAAAGATACAATTCCATTGATATTCATCTATTTTGATTTGGTTTGATTTTCACTTGCCTCAACAGGTCTTCACAAGTGTCACGCGTGTCACACACTTGCCTCAACAGGTCTCCACAAGTGTCACACACTTGCCTCTGCCTCAACAGGTCTTCACAAGTGTCACACACTTGCCTCTGCCTCAACAGGTCTTCACAAGTGTCATAAGAGGGAAGGTATGCACAGGTGGACTGACTACGTCGCCGGGTCTTTGGATGGTGTTTTTATGTGCCACCGACACAGGTGCCAGGTGAGGCTGGCGAACGGCCACGATCAGATGGTGTTTGTTGTGCCCACAGCACGGAGGCCAGTCGATGCGGTACCAGCTACGGCCACTTCGGATGGTTTTCTTGTGTGCCACGGTACTGGAACCACAAAGATACAAATTCCATTGATATTCATCTATTTTGATTTGGTTTGATTTTCACTTGCCTCAACAGGTCTTCACAAGTGTCACACACTTGCCTCAACAGGTCTTCACAAGTGTCACAAGAAGGAAGGTATGCACAGGTGGACTGTCTACGTCGCCGGGTCTTCGGATGGTGTCTTTATGTGCCACCGACACAGGTGCCAGATGTGGCTGGCGAACGGCCACGATCGGATGGTTTTCTTGTGTGCCACCGGTACTGGAACCACAATATATTTATATGTGTGTGTGTGTGTGAGGTCATAAAAGTAACTATATAATGAAAAGACATATGATGAGAGTTAGAAAGTACTCAATACTAGAAGAGGTATAATTTAATAAATAAAACAGTGTCAAATATAGTCGAGAATGCTATTTTTTGAATTGTCAGAAATAGCATTGAATTAACTTAAAAGATACTACTTATATCTCTCTATATATATAAACGGCAAAATGTCTGTCTGTGTGTGTGTCCTTTATACAAATCCACAAATTTTCAGTTAGAGGGCTCACACTTTCTATGGTCATTCAAAATCATCTAAGGGTGGTCGTGCACATATTTACATCTCCCCAGTCACCCCGCAAAGTCATTAAAAAATCAATAGAAGTGACTTTTTGTGAATTTTCTATCCAAAACCCAATCAAAATGCCTGAAACTTGATACGCCAATTGAATGCCATCTAGCTGTATGTGATTGGTCGGAGATTTGGACAGTACTCACGTGTATGTATGCATGCATGCAGTTATGCATGCACAAGCACTATGACCCGGCAACGCTGGGTCATAGTGCTAGTAAATAATATTTTAGTAATAAGTAATATTTAGGTTAGAGGTGATAGTAGGAGAAGTGGTTGTTGAGCGAATATGAAGTTGAGAGAAAGCTGATGGGTTGTTAGTAGAGAATAGGTTACAGAAAGAAAGAGAGAAATGTGTAGAAATATGTAGAAAGAGTGAAAGAGAGATGTGTGGCTGTAGAAAAAATAAATTGGAGATGTGAATTTGTAGGAAGAGCAGAAAGAATAGTGGAGAGGTTGTAACAAGAGTAAGAGGTTGATAAGGCGTTAGAGGTTTAAAACATTCAGTTATGTAAAAGATGAGATAAGCTAAAATTAATTTGAAAAATGAAATAAAACTTTTCACTTTTTTAAAAATATTGGATGGAGTAGGATGTGAAAAACAAAAAAGAAGAAAAAAAAAAACAGAATTGTTCAGAAGCGAAATTATATGACTAATATTAACCTTAAGCCATTACTTCATAGAGTCAATGTTTATGTAATTAATTGTGTTTGTTAATAATATTTAGCTAGTTAGTAATTTCACTTGATCTAATGCTCATGTAGTCTTTTATGTTAAACTGGATAAAACAACAGATATGTTGGTGGATTATGCCAGTCTATGTGCATGCATGTGCATACTCACATACACACAGACTGCTGAAGTTAACCAATAAATCTGAAACATGCACACACACACATACACACATATTATTGAACTTTCCTAGTGATTTCAATGCATGTATCTAGTACTTGTGCCTATAGTGTGTTTGAATATCTAGTGGTTAAGCCGAATATGAAAACTAAATCCAACTCTTCTGTCCACATCAAGTATTACTGAAAAATAATGGTTTCAGATTTAGATACAAGGCTAGCAGTTTTGAGGGGAGGGAGAGCTAGTTGATGCCATCAACCCCAGTATATGACTGGTACCATATTTTATCAAACCCAAAAGGATGGAAGGCAAAGTTGACCTTTGCAGGATTTGAACTCAGAATGTAGAGTTTGAACAAATACCATGTGGTATCTTTTTCTAATGCTTTAGCTATTTTGCCAACTCCTGAAAAATAATGGGCAAACAATACCGAAAACAAGGCAAAGCTGTCCCTAAGGGGTCAGATAATTCTCTATTTGAGATATCTGCAGGCCTCATACATTTATGAAAGGAATCAATCACATTTAACATGTTATCAGACACACTGATTTTCTTTAAAACTTTCCAGGTAGACCCTACTCCTTAGTTTACACCGAATTTTGTCTCTCTGTGACTTGGTGTTCAAACAAGAAAGTTTCAACCTTTTTTTAAGATTGGTTTAAAGATCTTTTTGCTCTGCTGAAGAATGGTACAGGTGTAATATTTCCTACAAAGTATTACTCCTTTTAGACGATGTATCAAGCCACCCAATGAACTTAAATGATTTTGATAACAATGTGAAAGTGAATATATTCCCAAGAGCACAATACCTTTATTCCAGACATTGGATCACAATGTAATAGGTGTGATATCTACCTTTGACATATTGCTCTGAACAGAACTCTGAAACAACTCATAAAACCAATCGATGAGAAAAGATAAAGATACAGTCAGAAACTACTTGGAGAAGTGCAGCATTATGAATACTATGTTTAATGTAACTAAGTCATGAGATGAAGTGAAACCCTCAGCTATAAATGGTTTTTGGAAAAGCATATGAACAAATTACATCTATGACTTTACAGGCTTTCTTCTCAGCAGAACATCTACATGAAGTTTATCAAAGTACTTATTTGACATTGGCAAATAATGTAAGGTATGAATGTTTAGAAGACGATGTGATTGAGTTGCTAGAGTCCCACAGAGAAAGTTTGTCTGATGCTGTTATGACAAGAATGAGCCACAGGGCTATAAAAGTTTGTATAAACTCCATGCTCATGTTATTTCATTTGACTGGTAAGAAACATGGGTAACTAAATGGTTGGCACTTTCAGTGGCAGGTGGTTTACAAGTTTTTGCAAATTATCCAAATACAATCCAAATTATGAATATAACATATACATTAGAAAAGGCGTTCATAATGGACTCAGTTCCTGCACTACCATCCAAAGAGATGGTTTGTTGTAAATGTCAGACAGCTTTGGGTAAGTTCTTTGCCCCTAAGTGCTGATAATGAGGATCTACAAGGCTGAAGATAGTACCTTTCTTCATCCCAGTAGCTCATGTTCTACCACCTCCCATTTCACAGCAGTCAACATCTTTTGTAGTTACTATGTATCTTACTATGATATTACTGTGTCTTTCTTTATTCCTTTACGCATTTCACTTCAAAAATCTTTTTTATGTATATTTACTGCACTATGTGTCTTTTAAAAAAACTGATATTTTCAAGTGGCTGCATTACTCTTCTTTTCTTTCCTGTTAAAAAATTTCCATCAGAATGCATCTCAATTTATAACATGGAAATCAATGGGAAAATATAGGTTTTGCATTAGAGAATTCCATATTACAGCAAAGTTTTCAGCAACTCAGTGCTGTAGGAAAACCTTTGTGTGTGTGTGTATGTGTGTGTGTGTGTGTGTGTGTGTGTGTGTGTGTGTGTGTGTGTATGTGTGTGCATGTGCACACACAAACATAAAGACACAATCACACTCAGTTTTGCATCTTTCTCTCTTGTTATATTTCAGTGTTTATTGTTAGAATGATTTAGTTCCCCAGTCTTGCAACAGTGAAATTTCTTATTCACTAAAATCTTCTCGCAACTTCATTCATGGAATTCTGTTCATGCTTCATTGTCATCACTATTCTAAATGCTTTTATGAATTAAAATCAGCCTTGTTATATCAGCATTGTAGTTGTACTATTAGACATAGCTTTCCCCTTCCTTGGAATGGTTTTTATATTTTCATGTTATTGTTTCTTGAATTATTATTGGAGCATTGAGCATCTATCTTCCTTGCATATTGTTTTTAAGACTGCAAATGTATGCTATTATGGTCTTTCAGTGCTTTCATTATTGCTACTATTGTTTCTCAATTAAACATGCAATTTTTAGCGAAACCTTCCATTAAAATTTCCATTAGAGATTGTAGTTCTGGAGTATACCTACTTATTTTTGTATATTCAAAATGTGCGTGAGGTTGGCTGGGTGTTGGCTGGATGCTGGTTGACTAGTAGTAGTGGCCTTCAGAGTACTAAACCCATTAATACTGAATACAATACTTATCTGTAGACCACAAATTATGAAGCAAGCTTGATCTTTACATCCATGATGCTTCATAATGTATGTAGTAGTCATATTTACAGTTCATAGTTCTTCTCAAAGTCTCTTTACACATACTAAACTGATATAGTTGATGACGGCGATGGTGCCTTTCTTAAAAAATAATTCCCATTTTTGATGTTTTTGTTAACTTATTCTCGTCAACCTTGTTTCAGAACACTTGTGATACTGAGATTGTCGGTCAAATACTTGAGAGTAAACTACAAGTATACCTTAGTAGAGATATACCATGCTTCACTGTAGATTAAAACCATATTCTCATTATTTATGGTAGTGTTTGGTCATTTTAAGGTGAAGTATGTTACATTTTATGCCACATATTTCACCTCATAATGTTTACAAATGCTCTATACATTCTTATATCTAAGATTTAAGGGTGCTCTTCTGATCATCAATAACACAATAATGTTTACATCAAAGTGATGCTTTGCCTTAGTGTACAACATATTTATTTGAACTTGACCCATCAAAACTGGTTAAAATCTTAATTATTTATAAAAGAACTCTTCAAATTACTCAATACTATGAGAAATATTGGGGTTTTTTTTAAAATAGAAATATGCCTTAATGTAATACTAACAATAGTAGCACACCAGAAAATAGGCATAAAAATGTAACAGTAAAAAAAAAAATGTGTAGTTAATGAATAAAATACTTCATTTTTTTTTCTTTTTTCTTAACACAAATTCTATGTTTGATTAGAATCTTAGTACTTCTTTTCCATTTTGTTAATTATAATTTCAAGTTAGAGAAGGATCTATAATGATATTGCTGAATTGGGCTATTACCAGAATTATCTTCCATCATGTATCATTAATAATCATCTCTGCTAACAACACTTGATAATTTGCCCCCCCCCCTTTTTTTTTTCTTCCTTTTTTTCATCAAATATATTATCAGCAGTTGCATTCTTTAAATTTCACCTTAGTCTTTTATTCTCTTTCCTTTCCTCTTTGTTCTTTTCTCTCCTCCACATTGTTTTATTGTTTGCTTTGTTCATATTTTTTTCAATTATATTTTTTTCCTGTGCATAATTTTTTTTTTATCTTCCAATCTTATTATTTCTTTTCTCATCTTCCTTTTATTTTATTTTTGTCCCCATCCTCTTTTCTCACAAATAGTTAAGACAATAAAACCTATGCTAGATATATTTCAATATTTAATTTCATGTTTCTGTTTTGAGTTCAAATCTTGCCAATGCTGACCTTGCTTTTCATTATTCTGGTAGTTGAGGAAGTAATTACCAGTCATATATTAGAGTGGTTAAATCAAATATTCCCCTCTTTTACAAAAGTTAGTACTTTGTTTAGTCAATTGAAATCAATAAACTGTTTTGTTTTGTTTTTTTTAATTTCTTTTTGGCACCCAACCTTACTATTTCTATTCTTCCTTCCTTCTGAATATATCTTCTTTAACTATATTCTTTATCTGTCTTGTTATTTAACCACACTACTACTTCTCAGTATCTTTTCACACACCAGGTCTTACAGCTTTGCTTTTGTTATTTCTTTGCTCTACATTTCCAATTCAGAAAATGAATGGCATTTTTTTCTTCTTTCTTTCAACTAATTGATTTGCTTCTTAGCAATTTGTACAAAATAGAAATTTCTTACACCCATGTACATTTACTTATATTAAGTAGTTTTCTTATATAAGTAATAATGCCATAGCTAGTGCAGAATAGATATCTGAAGATTTCTATTGTCTGAAATTATTGCTGTCTATATTTATAATCAGTTTTATTAGTACATCTCCATTATTTTATGAGCCTACAAAGGATGACTTATGAAATTGATTTAGACAGATCCAGAATTTATACCCTTAAAAAATCACAAAACCAGTGGTCTAGCATTAACTTTGATCTGTATGAATAAAAAATTCTATGCAATGTGCTTTAGAGTGAAACTGATTTTCGTTGAGATTCTAAATTGTGCAAATAGTAGAATTTTCCTCAACCCCAAAGGACTACTGCTTGTGGCAGCAGTATTGTATACAATAGCATCAAAATTCCATCGTGCAACATGATAAAAAAACTTTCCAAGTTCTACTTTCTTAACAGAGCTGTTATTTCATTAAGCTGGTGGAGTAAAGAACTGATTTTAAATGCTTTTCTGTATCTAGTAAAGCATCTAATTCACTGCCTCATATTTTTGGGGATAAATCCCACTGGAATCTCTGCTGTCTTTCATCTGTCTGGCATTGATAAGATAAGCACCACTAAAATATTCAGATTGATTCAATTCATTGTACTCTATTTCTTTCCCAATAGGACTTAAGGCTATAGCAAGAGAAGTCATAACAATTTTGCTGATCCTGAGAGAATAATATTCCCAGTTAACATAATTCAAAAACAGTATCTCAAAGAATGTCATTATATAAAATACAATTCACCGATCAACCAAATAATATATAGTTACCGAAAACATATTTAGAAGTAGGTACAGACCTCTATGCAACTGAATATATCTATATATCTATATCTATCTATCTGTCTGTCTGCCTGTCTATCTGCCTGTACTTATGTATGTATGTATGCCTCAAGAAAACAGGTGCAGATATGGCTATGTGTTAAAGAAGTTCACTTCACAACCAAATGGTTTCAAGTTCAGTCCTACTACATGTCACTTTGGGAAAGTGTCTTTCTGTTATAGCTTTGGGTTGCCCAAAGCTTTATGAATGAATTTGATAGACTGAAACTGAAAGAAGGTCATTACACAAACATGCACACACACACACACACACACACACACACACACACACAAGCTCATATTTGTGTGTGTATGTGTCTCTTTGTCTTGGCATCACTGTAAAATAAACATCAGACATATCAGTAGTTCCATTCGTCTGCAATCTTCTATTAAAAATACATCTGAACTTTGAACTAATGGAAATATTACACTGCTTGGCATAACAGTGCATCCAGGCATAGAAAATCTACCTTGACAAATTTTGTCTGACCCATGCAGGCATTGAAATGTAGATCTTAAAATAATGATGATGATAATATAATGTTTGTGTGTGTGTGTGTATCTGTCTATATATATATATATATATATATATATATATAAATATAAATATATATATATATATATATATATATATATAATATAAATATATATATATATATATATATATATATATATATATATATACACACGCACACACACACATATACATTCATTCCTCTAAGAATATATGAGCCAGAAGAAATTTGTCAGTATATATTTGTCAACAGACTTGAGTATATTAATTATTTATACAACACAATATTAGAGACCAATTTCAGCCATTCTTACCAATCAGTTTCAAACAAGAGTTTGGGAAAACCAACATCTGCACTCATTAGAATAACTGATAGAAAAAGTATAGCACAGGCACTTTGACAGTGAAGGTTTGGAAGTGTTGTAATCTGATTTGCAGTTGTGAAAAACTGGAACAAAATACCAGGTTGAGCCAAAAGTTTTCTCATATTTCAAGCTTTAATTAATAGTTCAAACAAATTACATAGGAAAAGCATTTGCTCTTTAAAATATATATCATCATATTCTATTGTCTGTTTCCAACATTGTACCAGAAGCTCAATTCCATCCTTATACCATTTGGCTTGTTTAAAGACAAAAAACTTCCAGCACCCATCTTCAACCTCATTCACATTGTTGAACCTCCAGCCATGTAGGAAATGAGTCATGTCACAGAAAGGTGGTAATTTGATGGTGCAAAGTCTGGACTGTAGGTAGGGTGAAGCAGCACTTCCAGCCTGTCATGTTCCTCAAGTCTGCACTCGGTCACATTGGCAGTGTGTGCTGGGGAATTGTCATGCTGTAGGAATGCACATCTTCAACTGACCAGTGACAGGTAGCAGGCTTTCAAAGAATCAGATACTCACTGCAGTTGTTGAGCATAAAGGTTAGCATTCACATGACTATATGGGACAAGCTCAAAGTGCAACATCTCCTCAAAATTCCACCAAACACACAACATGACCTTCTGTTCAAACTGCCTTTGTTAGACAATAGGTTCTGAAGCCTGACCAGAATGAAGTCACTGATTTCTCTCATTAGGATTATAAAAATAGATCCATTTTTCATCTTCAGTTACAATATGATGACAAAAACAGGCATCTTGAGGATTTGCCAGCCATTGTTTGCAAATGTTCACATGAGCCTGGTCATTAGTCAGTTCATGAGGAGCTTCTCGACAGCATCTGTTCACAAGGCTTAGCTTATGGAGGTGTCAACTGATGTTGCTTCGTGGAGGGCCAAGTCCTGCTGACAATGTATGAGTGCTTGATTGTTGTTCAACCATTTCAAGTAAGGCCTCATCTTACACAACAGAAGGTTTGATCTTGGTTTGTCTTCAAGGCTGGTGTCACTTTCCTTGAAACATTTGAACCAGTTTTATGCCACATGTTCATTGACAGCTCCTGGGCCTTCCGCATCATTAATTTCTTTTGTTACCGCCCTTTTATTCAGGCTTTTCTTTTTCTTCCACAGGTGGCATAAAATGGCTCTAGTTGCAATTTTTTCACCACTCATTATAAAAGCTGTAAAAAGAATTAATGTTTGTTATATATGAAAAAATTTAATGTTTGTATGTTATTTATGAAAATAAATAATAAACAGTTCAGCAATGATCAGGCAACAAGTTGTACCAAATTAATGATATAACATCAAGATATAAGTTGCCAAAAATCATCAGTAAAAATGTTTTAAAAACTTGTGACACAACCTGGTGTACTATGGGGAAAATCCCAGAAAGGAAAATGAAATTTTCTGAACCTGTCCTCATGAACACGGATGTGTCCTTGGATACTGGCTGACTGCATCAAGAACATAAACATTCTTTTATGCCTTGCAAGTTTTCATGGAAATCTCACCAGTGCTGGTGGCACATAAAAAGTACCTAGTACACCCTGTAAAGTGGTTGGCATTAGGAACATCCAGCCATTGAAACCATGACAATGATGATATTGGAGCTTGATGCAGGCCTGCAGCTTGCTGGTTTGCTGGCACACCATCCAACTCCTGCCAACATGGAAAGCAGACACTAAATGTTGTTGTTGGTGATAATGATGTCTCACAAACCAGATGTAACACTTTCTAATCTTCAGTGCCAAAGAGACTGCACAATATTTTTTCTACCACCTTATTTGATGAGTGCTGAGATTTTCCTAGCTAAACTCTCGTGTATAAAACAGATGAGTAAATTGGGTGAAAAGGGCCTATAAACTCACTCACAGACATATATACATACGCATATATATTTAGGGGACATAAACAAACCGACAGCTGTTGTCCAGTGATGGTAGTGAGACAAGCACAAAGGAAAACTCACACATGCACACACACACACATACACACACTTGCTAGATCTGGAGAAAGGAGCAGCTATCATGGTTTTGCAGGCATTTTGAGGCTAATGGGACCAATGCTGTTATTGTCCTTTTGAACCATTGCGAGTCAGCATCTGTAGGAAAGGCATAAGTAGAGAGGGATCCTGTGGGCCTGAAGCTAGAGCATGTCTTTAATTTTATATCTGTCAGTTGGCTGGCCCTTTTCTGTATATGATCCATGTTCATGACTGTGAACAGCAGCAGCAGCATCCAAGATACAGGAGGAGTATTCCATTGAGGGCACACCTAATTTCTCTAAAATATCAATTATTGAAGGCTGAAGCATCTTATGACCATGAAGAGAAGGAAGTCTCTGGGATACTGACCTTGTTACGTTGAGAATATGCTTTCACTAGGAGAAATCCTCAATATACTGTAACCCAACAATTAAAGCAAATAATTTCATACTGCTCCTGCTTAACTGGAAGTGTGTTTTGTTGATATGAGTAGCATTTGTGTTTTCTTGCTATTGAAAGAAACAAGATGAGCATAGCATCATTGGAAGATGCTTTCCAGGTCTCTATTCATAGAATCAATGTTTGGTGTGCAGTGTCTGGATTGCATGTGGATGATATATGGTTATATACACACACGCAAAAACACATACACCATCACCACACATTTACACAGATACACACACATGCACATATGCTCTGACACTCACAGACATATACACACTCATACACACACATATATATACATGTGTGTGTATAAAATTTTTAATTTAAAAAATGTTTTAGTGTTTTCTTTCAATCATATTACTGATATGTTATGAGAAGACTTGCAAAGAGACAAATCTAGGTTGACTGAATGTTAATTAAATGTATAATGCAATGATGCATTACACAGTATTTCAATTGTCTATAGAGTTTAGTTCATGTTGCATGCCACTCCTGAAAGGCTTAATGGATTTGAATAGAAAACATATATATATAACATATATGTGTGTGTGTGTGTGTTATGTATTTTTTCATCTCAAGTTCTTTTATGATACTGAATCATGTGGTGGTGCTGTTAAAGATATTTTCCTTGTATTATATTCTGCAGTATTATAATTCAATTTCAAGTCAGCTGTATAGTTTCTGTAGTTGAAGTTAATTTCAATTATGCCACTTAGTAATAATGTACGCAGATATTTTAAAATGTAATATTTCCATTTTGTTATTTAGATTTTACTTACAATGCTTGGCAAGTTATTAGAATCAATACATTCAGGTCCAACAGTTTCATTGGAAAATAAATCTATACAAATTTAAAGCTAATAGTTAGTCTAAAACATTAGTTTTTCTTTCAGTGACGTCTGTATTATGTCATACACTGTAATCTATGACAGTCCTCGTTAGTTCTTTATTGCAGCTTCATTATTTATTTAATCAATGTTCTAAACCATATATTGAATTAGTGACACTCCCTAATGCTGTGAATAGTATCTCAAGAAACTGCAATCTCTCTGACTGGAAAAACACTGAATTAAATAATAAATAATGTCAAAAGGACCCTGGAGAAGCTTAACATATTGAAGTTTAGGTAGTGCATAGCTCTGTATTGAATACATCTTCATTGGACACAAGTACACTGGGTGGTTAAAAAGAAGCTAGTTTCACAATCTAGTGGTGCCTAGTCCAAACACACTGCAGGGCACTTTCTATGAAAGCTATCTTCAGTAGCTTCAGGTTGGTCAATACCTTATGATTGAAATTTTGCAGATGGAAATCATGTGAGAGCTCATCTTGTGTGTGTGTGTGAGAGAGAGAGAGAGAGAGAGAGAGAGAAATATGTTTGTAATAAAAACACTATATAGTTATTAGGTCTGACCATCTTATTGTCCTTTACACCAAGGTCTGTATTGTATTCCATCTCTTAAAGTGCTGGTAAAGTACCAGAATATATGTTAGGATTGAGATGAATGCTCAAATCCTTTCGAAGGCAGTGCCTCAGTTCAAGAATAAAAGAACTACCGAACATTACATTTTAATTCTTGTATCTAATTTTTCATGTATTCATGTGGAATTCTTTGAGGCAAATTTTCTATTGCAAAATGCCCTTCCAGCCACCAACCTGTAACTGTTTCCAAGCAAGGTAATATTTTCCTATGACTGGACATTTTTTCATGAAAGATAGGAAATGAGAGACACAAATTGTATGATAGTGGTGTTCATTTACAACTATTGTGTTGCGTCAAAACAAGGAGGGAGACACACACACACAAACACACACACTTGTGTGTGTACATACACATACACACACAAAGGTGCCAAACTGTAAAACTGAACTTGAAATCATGTGGTTGGGAGGCAAGCTTCAGTCACATGACCAAACATGTGCCTGTCTTCTTATTTTATGGAATCATTGATATTAGTCAATTAACATTATTGATAGGGTTAGGGTAATGGAGTGCCAATCAAACTGTCTTAGAATCTTTAGTAATGGTTCTTTACATTCTGAGTTCAAATTACTTTTCAATTCTCTAGGATCAATAAAATAAAGTACCAGTCAAGTGTTAGAATTGATTAAATCAATTACACTCCCTTCAGCAAAATGTATGTCTTTCTGTTTATCATTTCAATTCCAGCTTGCCCGAGTCTGTCCTTCATTCTATAACATCAACTTCCTGAACTCAATCAAACCCTTCCATCAAAATACTGTATTAATTTATGTTCTAAATGTCAGCTTAATAATGATTTCAAATTTTGGTACAAGGCTGGCAGTTTCGGGGAGGGACTAAGTCGATTACATTGATCCTAAAAGGATGAAAGGCGAAGCCAATCCCAGAAGCATTTGAACTCAGAACTTAAAGACAGATGCCATGCCATTAAGCACTTTTGTTAGATGCAGTAATGATTCTCCAGCTCACTGCCTTAAATACCAGCTTAATAATGACAGATATCTTACTAAATTCTTCATTTTCAAAACTAATTGACTCAAAGGCAGTGTATTTCAGCAGAAATATGGTAACAGAATAGTTAATGCTAGCAGACAGTATTACACAGTATTATAGACTAGGTTAAGTCGGCACAAATCATACTTTACAAATTAAAAAGAATTTAGTATGCCTGTTTTTGTGAAAATTTTCTCTCATTTAAATGTATCAAGTATTGAATTACCCAGTGTAATTCTTTTTTTAAAATGATAAGGTGTGATTTGAGAGCTAGTGATGTTGGAATCTCCACAGGTTGAGCAACTGTGTAGATTCCAGTAACACAAAACCAAACAATGTTGAGTTTGCCTTTCAAATTTCGATTTTATCCATCTAACATAAATATCAGTAAAATACTTATGCACAGTTTAAGTGGTCATACCTCTGTCATACAAATATGTAATTTCATTCTTGAGGAAGAAGTAAATGCTGCTGTTAAAATGTTATCCTTATTTTCAAACTTTGACCAATATAACTTCAGAAAAAGAACCACCTAATTAGTTGAAATGGAACTTCCAGGTATGTTCTTTCAATTACAAGCATTTAACAAGCCAAATGTAACAGGAACCAAACCAGGCTATGGGTGATTACTCAGTCTTTACTGTCTTAAATCACTTTTAAACAATTTTTTTCTCAATCAGTGGTAGAAATTTTCAAAGATACAATAATTCAAAATGTTGACATACAGCCAGATTTATTATATCTCCCCACCACCCACTTTTATGAAAATTATGCGTATATATATTGTAAAAACCAGTTGTGTGATGCTTCTGCATGTTCATTAGACATCAAACTAAGTAAGCTTGTAAAAGAAAGAAAGAGAAAGAGAGAGAGAGAGAGAGAGAGAGAGAGAGAGAGCTATTCAAAGGAAAAGAAAAGAAAAATACCTGTTAATGAGAAAGAAGGGAAGGTGTGACTAGCTTTTCATCATTGCTTTAAACTAAAGTATATCATTGTTTGACTTATATTCCAACTAGGACCATCCCATCTTTTCTTTTTTCTTTCATGTAAATGTATCAAGTATTGAATTATCCGGTGTTGTTTTTTCTTAAAGTGATTAGGTGTGGTTTGAGAGTTAGTGATGGAATCTCCACAGGTCAAGCAACTATAGATTCTAGCACCACAAAACACATGTGAGTGTGAGTCAATGAGAGGGCTTCTACACAAACATTCAACCTGTTAGAAATAGCATTCAAATCTCTTTAAATAACCTACTACCTTTGTGAAGAGAGAGAGAGAGAGAGAGAGAGAGAGAGAGAGAGACGTTGGATAATGCATTCATAGTTACATTATGCCTGCAAAAAAATAGGTTAATTGTTGTTAGAATGTTTTGGGTTATAGGTCTGCTCAGTCACAGTCTATTCTGAGTAAATGACAACACAAAATGTTGCCTAGCAAACTACATCCCAGGAAATTTTTGATTTCTTAGACGGTGTACTTCAAAATATTTTGAAGTATGCTATCTGGAAATTTAACATGAGCCAAATTGTATGTCAACATTTTAAATTATTCTGTCTTTGAAAATCTCTCCTACTAATTCAGAAAAAAAAATTATTTAAAAGTATTTCTGAGTGGAAAAACTAAGTCATCCATAGCCTGATATGGTTCATATTTCATTTGTTACATCATCTCACTGGCTTTTGTTCACTGATTCATGCTTTTGTTGCATATATCTTCACAAAACCTACACATGGTTTCAACTTTAGATGACCTTACAGTTATATCTTCCTACTATTCCCCTAACACAGTAACACTACTTCAACTCTACACCAACTGCATAGCAATATAGAAATTTCATTTCAGACAAACTATAACAGCAGCTACCCTCATACCAGCAACATCAAATAAAACCAAGCATCACATTCAGCAATATAGCATCATGCACACACAGAAGATACAATACCACAAATTATATACATGTTCATGAGTAAAACCAGCACGATGATGCTCAAAAATAGTTGGAGACCTCACAGGCACCAATTTGGTAACTATCATTGCTTCTAACAAATTTCTTTGTTCCTCAAATCTCTCCCCAGTTACATTAGAAGATACACAAATGACTTACATACGCACACACACACGCATGCACACAAAACAAACTGAAACTGTAAAACCATGTAAACATGTAAGCGTTACAGCCTGTTGATGCAATAAATTCCAACTCACACAGAAGTTACCACTGCCTGTAATCATCCCAAACACTCAAACACTTCTACAATATCCCAGAACACTACAATAGCATTGGCCCTCATTACACTCTCGGAATGGTTGGCGTTAGGAAGGGCATCCAGCTGTAGAAACTTTGCCAGATCAGATTGAGCCTGATGCAGCCTCCTGGCTCACCAGTCCTCAATTAAACCATCCAACCCATGCCAGCATGAAGAGCAGACATTAAATGACAATTAATGATGATGATATTCCTCCTACTCAGTTGATACAAACATCAAAAAAAAAATTAGCAGCTTCTGTCACCATATTTAGCACTAAAGGAGTTGCACAACATCCATGACAAGAGCAACAGAAACACCAGTTGTTGTGTTCAGACTAAGTTTATTTTTCCTGCTTCCATTGTAACTGCCACCAGAATATGCAGGCATGCAAAAACAGTGTGGATAATGAGAAAAGTGAAGCATACTCAGACTTCCACACTTTACACCATGTGATAAATCACATCATGTCAGTTGGCACAATATGGATATAGTTCTATACTATGTAGGGGAATAGTATATTGATATAGCTATCACATCTAATCATTGAATCAACTATTCATGTGCTATGGATCTGCTTTATCAGAACTGACCTGGTGCCTACATGTCAACAACATATGATATCTTAAAACAGGATAGAATGGAACATGTTTCCAAACTTAAGCATTTTTAGAGAGGGTGAGGAAGCTTGTACTGTATTATAGATAGAGAGGTAAATATATGATGTAGTTAAATGTATTGTGCACATGATAACTATAACTCACATTTTACTACAATGCATTATTTCTCTTCTTCATTAATAACAACAACTACTACTATTTAATTTGTTTGTCAACTCATTTTTATGGTATATAGTTTGTTTAATTTATTTTTTATGGTATGCTATAGCTGTAATTTCACATTGATATTTATACTCTCCAAAAATTAATAAATGTGTTTAAAAAAAATGGAAAATACAGTTTTGAAATTGACTACAAGTGTACATAGAGACTCCATTACTCTAACTTAATTATAAATCTATGCTTAACTGCTAAACCATTGATGCAATGTGTATTGAATAATAACAGGGTCAAATAAATAATGACTTTTCTTTGATAAAGTGCAAAGCCAATTTCTGATGTAAAGGTTATAGACAACTGTATCAGTCCAATTATATTACACTTACTTAATATTTCAACAATAGGGAGATGAATTGCTAAGTTAACTCTGACAGAATTTGAACTCAAAACTAATAATGATAAAGCTGAATTTTGTAATGTGTTTAGTTGAGTGCATTCTGTTGCTTTGTATGCATATAGAAATAATCTCAAATAAAATATATTCCAGGTTTTATGTTAGTCCCATTATTTTATTTTGGAAGAATTTAGTATTCATTTGCTATTATGACTTATTCTATTCATTTTTAATACCATTTATAACTATTTAGAAAAGTCCATTTGGCTACCTGTAATAAATGATAGAGTTTGGCTTGTTTAGATGCCAGAACAGTCAGAAAAATCACATTGAATTCAATATGGAAGCACATAATTGTACTCTAAAGCTTTGTTGCATGTATTTGTTACTAATACATGCATCTGCCTCTCCAAATGGCTAGCATTCTTGAAATTTTCTCAGCTTACCAACTGGCAATTTTTTTTTCTTCCCCTGTAAGCTGCTTCTGCAGTTACTAAAAAATTCGTTTTTGGCCAATACATCCTTACTGCAACAAAGAATATATTTCTTCTGTTTCAGAGGCTGTAGCATTCTTTTGTGAATGCTTTCTAGATCAATGAACGAACCTTTAACCTCCTAAAGGATTAATAGTAGATGCCTGCTACAAGCAATCGATGTTGTAAGATGTCTTAATAGTACTCGAGTCACTTGTATTATTTATTCATCTATTGTAAGGCCTAATACAATGCTTTCCAGAAACATCAATATTGATGCCAGTTTTATTGAACCATTTGTATGTGAAAGATAAAGATATAGCTAAACTTTGTTGCTCAATGACTGACACACTGATTAAATTTTCAAGCACCGTGTTTTAATCTTTAATTTTGATTAAAATCTTACAGCTTATGTGGTGAACTTTTAACAGTTGCTCAACTTCAATCATATTTCATTCTTACTTTATGTTTATATTGTGACACCATCACCACCACTACTGCCACCATCGTTTTAGGTCTACTTTCCATGCTATCTTGGGCAGGACAGCTCTCCATGGTTGGTGTTAGCTTATAGTCAGAAAACCTCATCTCACTCACATTTAATTTTTAGCTTGGTTTCTATGGTTGGATACCTGCCTAATACCAATCACTTTGCATAATGGGTTTTTTGGGGGGTTTTTTGTTGTGAAACTTGTACTTGAGAGGTATCATGTCTTCAACAAGACTAAAGGGTCCTTTCAAACTTTAGATTGCTTTTTAGTGCTTGCTATCATTAATTAAACTTAATGTAAGACATAATAGTGTAAGATAGTTTGACTTGAATTAGTAGATTCTATGGGAGTAATGTAGAGAAAATTGCAGTATGGTCAATGATGTTACATGAGAGAAATAGAACTTATCATTATTTCTGTTTTTAATAAAACAGTTTTGAATTACAAAACATTTTTGGTTGACAATACTGCGATGTGATTTAGTTCATGTCTTGCAAAATACAGAGTTAAATATTTTTAACTTGGTCTTAGTTCATTTACTAATCAATAACAGCCAATCACAATGTCTACTATATAATACAACTTTGGTTGTGATGCATTCAAATTACAGATAAAAATCAAGAGATGAATGTGAAGAATCATCTATTGTTGTCCTACATACATTGCAGACATACAGGGATTGGATAAAATAATGGAAACACCTTAAAATTGCAAACAAACTTATTTTAATATAAGATAGGACCGCCTTTGGCAGTAATTACAGCTTGAATTCTATGAGGTATGGACTCGTACAAAGATTGAATTGTTTCCAAAGAAATTTTTGTCCGTTCTTCAGCTAAAACAGTCTCCAGTTCTTGTAGTGATGATGCTGGAAGATATTGACTCCTTACTTGTTTTTCTAAAATGCACCATAAATGTTCTATGATTTTGAGATCTGGGGACTGTGGTGATCAGATAAGATGTTCAACTTCACTAGAATGTTCCTTGTGCCATTCAGTAACAACTTTAGCTGTATGAATTGGTGCATTATCATCCTGAAAGATTGCATTTCCCTCCGAAAACAGCTCCACAACCATAGGGTGAATTTGATTCGATAAAATGCTTAAACAGTCTTGACTATTAATTCTGCCATGAAGGGAAACCATTGGGCAGGTTGATTTCCAAGATATAACCTCCCAGCTCATCACAAATCTTCCTCCATGTTTAACAATTGGAAGAAGGCAGTCTGGGTCAAATGCTTCTTTTGGCTGACTCTACACGTATACTGGCCAGTGGTCAGAAATAAGGTAAAGGATGACTCCTCCAAGAAAATAACATTCTTCCACTGCTCTAGAGATCAATTCTTTAGGTTTTTACTCCACTCTAAACGCTTTGCAATGTTTGTTTTTAAAAGTAGTGGTTTTCTAATTGCACCCCTCCTGTGAAATCCAGCTTTGTACAGCTCCTGGTGAACAGTTTTTGTGGAAACTGGGTTCTTGAGGTGGTTATTAAGCTCTGCTCTGCAGTAATTTTGGGAGCTGTACTTTTGTGACCTTTTCTAACAATTTGTATATGAGTCCGACAGTCCCTATCTGAAAGTTTTTGTTTTCTTCTGGAGTTTTGTTTCAATGAGGAGGTTTTTCCCTCTTTCTCAAAAGCTGTCATTACTTTTGAAACAGTAGTTCTTGATACACCAAACATTTTGGAATTTTTCATAATGCTAGTGCCTGCCATACAAGTACCAACAATTTGACCTCTTTGAAAACCCAATAGATCTGTCATTGTAATGAATTTTAATTACCTTTTTCTGATGATATCTGGAAAGAAACAGCAATTTTAGCAAATCATACTAAGCAACACTTATAATAAATCAAAAAACATGAAAATAAACAAGCTTTTGACAGTTTTATAGATATTTCAAAATTATGATGCTAGGTGTTTCCATTATTTTGTCCAAGCCCTATACACTTGTAAAATGGTTAGAATGATCAAACTGGAGATTTTCCCCAAATTTTCCCAATTTTTGAAATAACTGAAATGTTTGTTAATTTGGCTGTATAAAATTATTATTATTTATTATTACCTGTTTAGGACTACTGTGTTTTGAAAAGATTTGACATTTAAAAAATATTCTTTATGATAAAATTTCATATTATTTTTGAATATTCATACTTAAGCAATTTTATAATATTTGTTTGATATCTCTATTTACTGGTGATTGTTCAAAGGTTATTAAGCAACTGACAAGTGTAAGATTAATCATGGTTGATAATATCTGAATTGGGTATCAAATCTGTGTTTGTTCTTACTGTAGGACTATGCAGTAAGTTCTATTGCACCAGTTTTCATTCATTCACTCGCCCTCTCTCTCTCTCTATCTTTTCTCTTCCCTCTCTTTCTCCCTCTCTCTCCTTTTTTGTACAGATAGAATAATGGAGTTGATTTATATCAATATTTCAAACAGTAAGCAGCTGCCTGATTATTGCTAAGCTTTACTGTAACCATCAATTTTGGCAAGGTACCATTAATTTTGTGTTTCAGTAGAAACTGTACATTAGAATCCTCTGGAAATCTTTACCAACTAGTAATATATTCTCTCATAGTATACTTTTCAGGTTTTCTTTCATTGGTCTAGAAACAAATGCCAGACAAAATCTTTGTAATACCAAAATTACTCATAAATTTATTCGTGCTGTATAAATATAACGAATCAATTCCTTAAATGTACTACATGCACTGCTGCAGTTGGCAATATGAATAGATGTGTCTGCTATGATAGCATATTTGAAGTAGTAGGCTAAACTGTTTCATTACATAGATGATCTAATAAGTACTGCTGTACTAATTAAATTAATTCATTGCAAGATTTTCAGATGCTGGAAGAAAATTACAGAACTGTTACCATTACCAATGATTATTTATTTATTTAGTGAATTGGCTAACAGCCAAATTGCTAACTTCTATTAAAATTAGTTGACCTAATATTTCCTTTCTCCATAAACAACTACATGTTCCAAACCCTATGCTCATAGTAAGCCAATAAAAGGCAAATGACATTCTACTGCAGTGGTTATTAACTGGGGGTCCATATAAGAATTTTGTTGTTAAAATTTATGTGCAACAAATTGCTTATGCTTCTACAATACACTAATTATTTTAATTTTTTTATACAATTCCTAATATCATCATCATCATCATCATCATCATCATTTAATGTTTGTTTTCCATGCTAGCATGGGTTAATTGTAAAAATGCAATAGGAAACATTGAATGGCTATGAAGGTCCAGTAGAGTAAAATAGGAATCAAAGGGGTCCGTTGGCAAAAAATGAGTGAAAATCATAGCTCTACAATCTTTCAAAACAAAAAAGCCAACACATTGGATAATGTAATGTTAGAAGACAAATGGCTACAGCTAGGATGCTTTCGGTCATAGGTCTGCTTGATCAGAGCACATATGGACTAAACAGTGACAATTACTAAACACTTGGTGTTAGGAAGGGCATCCAGCTGTAGAAACTCTGACAGATCAGATTGGAGTCTGGTGCAGCCATCTGGTTCGTCAGACCTCAGTCAAATCGTCCAGCCAGCCTATGCTAGCATGAAAAGCGGATGTTAAACAATGATGATGATGATGATGATGATGATGATGACGAGCTGGTTGAATTTGGCAAGTTACATAAGTATCAAAAGTTAAAAATGCCAAACTTTAGTACATGTTAATAGTCTACATAGGTCTCCACTATAAATTTCATAATTACCTAGCTGTCATCGGCATGCAGTCTTAAGTTGAAATTCTGACATGGTCTACTAAATCTTCCATTATATGATTATTAGTAATTATTACTAATTGTACTAAAGTTGAGACAATTTTGTATATTTCTTCATATTTTGTGCTTTAAATTGAGCATTACTAATAACTGTCAGTAATGTTAAATCACACCATATGTGTTTAGTTTGTAACCACTATGAAGATTGTTGTACTTGCTTTCATAGATATGTTTTACCACACAAGCTAATCAGAAAGCTCTTACAGCCTCCAAACCTGCTAGAAACAGATGCCATGTCTCATAAATTATACCCTATCATCTCAAAATGGAAGACCATTATTATTCTAAATATACAGTATGTGAATTAAAAACAAGACAGGATGGTCATAGCTGGAATGCATTTTGATCATAGGTCTATTTGATCAGGGATGACCTGGCACTTAGCGATAAGCCAATCACATCTCTGTGGTTTACCAAGAGCTTCCAGCATATTAACAATGTGATGCTATTTATGTCTTGAAAGCGTGTAAGTAGTGAAAGTGAAAGTAAACAGAGAAAGAGCTAAATGTCATTTCACAGTTATGTGTGCAGTGATGGTTGTGGTGGTAGTGGTGGCAGTTATAATATACAATAATTGAAAAAATAACTCATGAAAATATTTTTTTTTTATATTTAGATAACATCTGCACAATGTTTCTTGAGAGTATTATTATATATATATATTTTGTGTGAAGCAAACTGTAATAATGACTTCATGTTTTAAGAGGTTAGCATGGTCTTTTGTATAGTCATAACTTTCACTTTGTTATTATTTTATTCTTGTCTTTGTCAATTTTTTAAGGATTTTTACATATTTTTTCTTTTTAGGTAGATCATATTTCAGGTTTCATTTGTGTGTAACATGTAGTCACACTTGCATGTATGTACATGTGTATGTGCAAGAATGAATGCATGGTATCTTTCTTGGATTTTATAGCACTAATATTTATTGATTTATGATAAGATTATGAGGTCTTTAACTCTATAGCCAATACCCCAAGGAACAACCTGCTTATTGATCAAATTTCTCCATCCTCTTCTGTCGTTTATCAGCCATGTTTCTACTGTCAAAATTAAGAATTTTGATTCCATATCTTTAATGGATGATGGGGTCCAATATTCTCCATTTACTCATTATGACCAATTTTTCTTGCAATCATTTTGCTAAAATACTTAATAAAATTAAAACCCAAATAATCTTGACTTCAGGTTAATAGTCAAAAATCTTTAAATATTTTCCCATGTTGCTCATAGTGTATTTTTACTCTTTAGATTTTTTGCATTTTCTATGTTTCCTAGATACCCACCAATAACTATTTTTTTATTGCTAAGGAGAAGAAATATTTGCTAATATTCGATTTATAACCGTTTTATTTTATTCGATTTATAACGGGTTTTTATTTTTAATTCTGGAGTTTGTGGAAAAATAAGCAACAATTGATTTTCTTCAAACAGCTAACATGTCAGTGAATATTTTTTGGTACATGCAAGTCAATAAATAATATCGTATGAAGGAACATTAAAACATATTCAAATATAGAAGTTAAGAAACCAAACTTTATTTCTATTGGCAAACAAAATTTATTCCTGATCTTTTAGTGGAGTTTTGATTCAATACATAAATCAAGGACACCTTATTTAATCTGTAACAGACCTTTTGATTACTTATGAAGATATTTTTCATTTTTTGAGAAATCCCCTACCCTTTTATATATTTGGAATGATCATATGAGAAAATATTCTTTTATATATATATATATATATATGTGTGTGTGTGTGTGTGTGTGTGTGTGTGTGGTGTGTGTGTGTGTGTGTGTATGTATGTATGTATGTATGTATGTATGTAAGTATTCTGAATACTTACAATTATTTACATTGCAAAAATATATGAATTCCTAGAAGTTTTTTTCTCTGTTCCAATATACAAGCCACACACAGTTTCTATATCAACATTGAGCTGTTTACAAGATTCTGTCATATCTTTTTTTTTTTTTATTCTTTGTAACAAACTCAACTTCTAATAATCCACATATTTTAATATTATTTCAATTTTTTATGCTTGCAAAATGTTAAGGCTTCTTAAGTTTCACATAGTCTCAAATAGAAAAAAAATATTATTTGCACTAACTGTTATTTGCGAACGTACTTTAAAAATTCTAGTTTTTAAAGGTAAATGCATTGATCTAACACTTTTACTTCACTCTCTTTTGCCTTATTTCATTTTTATTCATATTCTGAGACATCTTGGAAAGCTAATTACAATTTTTAGACCTATTTAATAGTCAGAGATATCTTTCTTCTTCTTGGATAGGAGGACATCAGTAGTATATCACATTGGCATTGTCTATACAATTAACTGTCAGCACTTCAGTCTGTAGACAAACATATTATCAACTCAGCCATCTGCAACTGTTCAGATTTTTTTATGTGGTAAATTGACATATTTAACATAGAGCCACTCAGATATATCTGTTTACGATAGCCTGGGCGTCTTTTTGTTTCTTACGCATAAAATATTTCTCTTTTCTTTGCAAGCTGTCCAATAATCTAGACTGGGTGTTCTTTCTTTTCTGCAATATTTTAATTCTAACTTTTATCCATGCACACACACACACACAAAAGAAAAAATACTATAAGGAAATTATTCTGTTACAGATTTCTGACGCTTTCTTTGAAGCTCAGTTTTATTAAATGGATCTTATTCGTAAACATTAGATGTGCATTTGTTAATGTGTTTTCATGTGGTGCAGTTGTTGATATTATTCATTTTTGTCATAGAGTTTTTACTGTGTTTTTGTTTATATATTTTGTATTGATGCCATTGTGTTTTATTAATATGAAGCTTCTTCACAATACTCCAAGGGTGTTAGAGACAAAACTTTACACCATGTCTTATTCTGTGTCTTATTCCTTCCCTTTGTTTTAGCTTTATAGTCAAAAGAAAATTTTATATTAAAACTTTCTTCGTCTTCAAAATGAGAAAATTCTACACGGTGTAATGGCTACTATGTTACACAAACATAAATGCATATTTTCACATATTACTAAACTTTCTCAATGTTTGTCTTCTGTCTTTTTAAATACCCTACATATTCTAATTTCAGCTAACACTTTCCCTATCGATGGTATTGATCAGTTTGGTCGCACTCCACTCATGTACTGTGTGTTAGCAGATCGACCTCATTGTGCTAAACTTTTGCTTAAGGCAGGTTCCAATGTTAATATTAAAGATAAAGGTGGCCGCACAGCTCTGCATGGAGCTGCACATAAGGTAAGTCATTTCACATACTATCAATTGTTTATACATGCACACACACACACACATTTCATGATACTAACTGGAAGATAAAACTCAAAACATGAGTATATAAATTTCTTTATCATTAATAGGCAGAAGTTACAGAGTAACTCAAAAGCCAAGAGTTGACACTTATGGAGCTGGTTTCAGTAGTTTGATAAGTGCTAATTCACAAAACTCTTGGCCTTAGAGTCACCTTGTTAGGTGCCTTTGCCGGTTACATGTAAAAGGTGCCCATGCCATTGACACATAGAAAGCACCCACTATACTCTTGGAGTGGTTGGCACAAGGATGGGCATCCAGCCATAGAAACCAAAACAAACCAAACTGGAGCCTGGTGCAGCTCTCTGGCTTCCAGTCAAACCATCTAACCCATGCCAGCATGGAAACAGATACCAAATGATGATGATGATGATGATGATGATTCTATAGGCACAAAACCTGACATTTTCTATTTATGAGTGGGGGCTGTATCCTATGATCCAACAACATCATTTGTAGCCCAATGATGTGTTTTCCCACATATTATCTAGAGCAGAATTTTCTTTCAAGGGTTTTGCTATGTCTGAGTGTATAAGTATGTGTTAATATATGATTGTCAACTGTACATGTACACACACATACACATGCATGCGCACTTGTGTGTGTGCACATGCATGCATGCATATATATATATAGGGTCAACTTACACTCTGTGGTAGAGTTGATATTTTCAACTGCTAGGGATAATTATGACTATTTCGTTAGTTCCCTTGTCAACACCTTTGTATATAGGGATATTCACATACTTATATGTTTATGTGTACAATTCATATGTATGTTATATGACTAAAAAGATTATGAAACAGCTGTAAACAAATGGAATGAACATTTTACTCTCTCACCTCACTTCTTTAATATGCTCATTTTCTATATATAAATGTACACGCACACACATACATTTATGTCCCTATGTATATCATAATGTAAGGGATGTTGTAAAATATATTGAAAATATATTTTATGTAATGCACAGATCATATGATATAGGACTCAATACATTAGGTAGAGTGGATAGATATGTTTATTATATGAAAAGCTGAGGGCCTACCCAGGCTTGGCTATTCAAGACTATCATAAACAGCTCAGCCTAGGCTGGAACCCTGGGTAGCCTGACAACTTCTCACATGCACGCACACACACACACATATACACACACACCACACACACATACAGGCAACTACATATAGTGGGTGTGTAAAGATAGCTAGATATGAATATGATTAGGTATTGATCTATCTGCAGATAGATTGTATGTTCTGATATACTGCAGAAACTGCAGCTAAATTATTCTCTTTGAAAATTTGTATTTCAAATGAAAAAAAAAACTCTACTTGTCCCTCTATCTTACTTTAGCTTTTCAATAGGCAGTAGTGAGGGGGCTTTCATAAAACCACCAACCTCCACTTCAAATATTTCCTTCTTAGTAGTGAGAGCATTTTTGTCCCCCCCTCCCTGTTTTTTTACTGTCTTGCAAGTTTACACAACAACTTCTCTAGTGTTGGAGGCATGAAAAACAGCAGCCAGTACACTTTGTAAAGGGTACCCAGCCGTAGATACCTTGCCAAAGCTGACATTGGAGCTTGACTTGTCCTTGTAGCTTGTTTGATCTTGTCAAACCATCCAACCTTTGTCAGCATGCAAGAAGAAGAAGACGCCTACGCCGCCACCACCACCAATGACGCCTACGACACTGCCGCTGCCACCGATGATGCTTACGATGACGACGACGCCTTTTCACTTCTCTTACATTTCTGGAATAGGTGCCAAACTCCTGGGAACATTAACCACATTAGACAAACAGATGTACTTCCCATCTATCTCATACCTTGGAAGCAGTGATAAGCACCAGCTCTCAGAAGCCCTTCTTGACTTAAGAATGGTTCATATGTAGGTTAAAGACTTAATCATAAAGTAGATTCAGTCATATAAATTATGCAATTTATGGTTGCAGTTTATTTGACGATATATAATAAAGTCAAATTCATTGAAATATAGTAATTTATATTTGTTATAAACACATCAAATGGAGAACCAGCATTTGGGTATGATTTATGACACTACTCCATTGTTTGGGAGATAAGCAAGATATTGACAACTTCTGGTATCTTTTAGACTGACAACAACAGTAAAAGGCTAACTAAACCAGGATCAAATCAGACAAGTTGTGGCCTGTAGTGCAGATCAAGTAGGTCTGCACTAAAAAGTGTTCCAGCTATGGCCATCTCACCTTATTTTTTAAAATCTCATTCTTTAAATATGATTTGAAGGAGACTTGGCTATCAAGTTTTGCATGTTGTACAACCAAGTAGAGTTTTCTTCATTGATTGTGGCACCATGTTAACTGAAAAGAAATGTTTATCTTTTTGTGATAAATTTAACATTTTTTATTTGGAAATGATTGTTAGAATTTATCTCATTATGACATCTGATTGATGTCCTATAGCCCTGGGGCTACTGGATTAACCTAGTTTTTGTAGATGAAATATTCTGAATTGAACAATTGTTGATATAAAATATTGATTATCTTAGATAAGATTGAATTTTGCATTGATTTTAGTTTTTTGTAAATTTTGGACAATAAATTAGCAGAATCATTTCAGCATTGAACACAGTGCTATGTGGATTTTAGTTAAGGGCTGAAATTCAAACCTGACTCCACCAAGGTTAGTTTTACCTTTGCCCTTCTGAGGTGAATAGAGTTACGTACCAGTGAAATATTAGGTTTAACTTAATCACTCCCAATGCCAACCACTTTACAGAGTGTGCTGATTCCTTTTGTGCTCATTTTTTTCTCAGCTGATTTGTACTGACTGCACTGTTCATGTAAACTTATTGGACTGATGCAACAGAGTATGCTCACTTCATTGCTTTCTAGCTTCTACAAATCTTCTGTATTCAAGGCTCACATCTCAATACTTTGCAGCATCATGCTTCATACACAATCATCTGTCTTTCATTGTGAAGGGAAAAGCACCTTTGTTACCATCTCACTGAACTTTTTCCAATAAGCTCCTATTCTGATAATATGTTTACTGATCACCATCCCCACTATTAATGGGTCCTCTAGATAACAGGAGCTATCAACCATTTGTCAAGAACATTAGAGAGCCTATTTTGCACAAACTCATAGAATTTATTATCCCTGTGCACCTACCATATGTAATCGTTGTTTAGTTCTTGGTTTATCCTGATCGAGCTGCCAGAGGGGAATTCTTGTTATGATCATGTCATCTTTTTTTTCTTTCATGCATAATTTATCTCAGACAATATTATCCAATATGTCTTTTCCTTTTTTATAAACATATTAAGGTGTGATTTGAGTGAAGTATTTGGATGCTATTTTGTAGCAGGTGGAGTGATCTTTTTAAATCTCCTTGACTGTTGTATTATAGAGGTCAGTTGTTTGACAATGCTAAAATCAAAGGAAAATTTGGTCAAATAAAGAATATCTATAGCTGATATATAGTGAAGAAACAGGTATCAATTAGATCTTCATTATAAGTTTATGAAGGGGTTTACACTGTTCCCTAATCTACTAGAAATACTAGTCAGGATTCTCTCAAATCAAACTCAGTCATTTAAACTAAAAAGATATAGATCAATCACAGCTGGAATACCTTTGATCATAGATTGGTTCAGTGAAGAACAATCACTATCAGTTTAATCTTTGCTTAATTCCAAATTTAATCATTGATATATTTCCATTACTAAATATTTACACACCTGAAGTTGGTTGGTGGAGATAGTTGAGATTTCTCTAATACAATTTTTTTCACACTGAAATCAAAGAAAATCTGTTTTTTCACTCTGCTAGGTTTAACTGCTGTTAAACAGAGATATGAACAGAGAAATAGTAGATGTTAATGCTAGGAATGTTACATACAAGTCTAAAGATACAATCTTTGACAATGTGACAGTGTTAAAAAAAATAAGTAGTAGTAATAATAATAATAATAAACGCCCTGATGCAGTACCAGACTGGCTCTCATGGCTGCTGATCTTAAGTGATTGGAAGTGTTATCAAGTACATTGTTTTGTCTTGGTATAAAAGATGGGCTACAGCAAATATTCTGCTCAATACCACAGATTTGCTTTTCAGTTGTTTGACCATAACCAGTTGACCATGTCCCTTAGTGGTTGACGATATATGCATCCCTGATCACAAGCAAAAGTAGTGGGGGAGCATCATAGCCGTGTGTTGAAAGGAATTCTTGGAGGTTTGGATAATTCACCTCTGGAAACATAGGTGGTTTGTTCAACATCCTTAAACAAACCTTATTTAGGGTCCTTTTGAGCGGGGTGGGCTATTCAACCAGAAGAAAATTCTAACTGGGCTCCACCTGCAAGGTCATGCGCTGTTTATCTTGATATGAGATCACCATGTCATGCACATATGGTTGTGATGCATGTGCCTGGTGTACCCTTATCAGACAGGTAGTCATGATGGGTATACTGGGCTTCATATATTTTACCCCAGTGTCACTTTGATGGCATGCACTGCTCTCTCACTCAATAATAATAATAATAATAATAATAATAATAATAATAATAATAGTAATAACAAAAACAATAATGACCCTTTCCATTATAAGTATAAGGCCTGAAATTCTGGGGAAGGGGGTCTAGCCAATTTCGTCGACCCAGTGCTCAACTGGTATTTATTTTATTGACCCCAAAAGGATGAAAGGCAAAGTTTGAGCTATCAACATAAAGGTGGGCAAAATGCTGCTAAGTATTTTGTCTGGCATGCTAACAATTCCACCAGCTTACTGCCTTAAGAATGATAATAATAATTATAAATGCCTTGATGCAGTAACAAACACTGGCTCCCATGGCTTCTGATATCAACTGATTGGAAGAGTTATCATGTACTTTATGATAACCATAAACAATCAGGTCAATGTCTTGATCATGATGAGTCCCCCAAACATTTCCCAAAGCCAAAGTTGCATCAGCAAAAGATTATGGTGACTGTCAGGTGGTCTTCGATTGGTGTTGTCTATTACAGCTTTCTGAAAGCCAATCAGAGCATTACAGCAGAGGTTTACTGCAATCAACTCACTGAAATGCATGCTCATTTGCCAAAAATGAGACCTGCATTGATGAATCAGTGTGGGCCAATTCTGATCCACAAAATGCAAAGCTACATGTTGCAAGAATGACACTGCAGAAACTCACAGGCTTGGGATACAAGACTTGACCACATCCTCCATATTCTCCTGATCTTTCACCCAATTGACTACCATTTTTTAAAGCATTTAAGCATGTCTTTAAGTGATAAAACTTTCAGGTCCAAACCAGAGGTGGAATCAGCTTTCAAAGATTTCTTGGCATCAAAGCCAATAAGTTTTTATCAACGAGGCATAAATAATTTCGTTGATTGATCAGAGATGCTTAGATGTTCATGGCTCATACTTTGACTAATCAAAACATTTCTATTGTTAATTTTACTAGAATAAAATTATGTTTCTGAAATCGGCTATTATTTTTGGAACAACCTAATAACAATAATGATGGACTCTCCCATTGAAGATAACATATGAGCGTTCAGCTTTTTCCGAATGACCTGCACAAATTATTTGTTTATAGTGATCAAATGTATGTGCTATACATTAGGTCATTCCCGCCATCAAATCAACACTACCTGAACAGGTGCACAGTGTACCACACATCAAGTGTTGAAGTGATCACAGAGCAATAGAGATAAAGTGTTTTGCTCAAGAACACAATGCACCACCTGGTCTAGAAATTGAAACCATGATCTTGCAATTGTGAATGCAACACCCTAACCACTTAGCCATGTGCTCTCACATGGAATAATAAAAATAAAAGCAATAGCAATAACTTTAACAGCAATAGAGACTTTCTCAAAGATCTGAGCTCCTGCTTCTCACTGATTTAATTAAAATTCTCATAGATTCTCTATTTGTATAAAGATGTTGAATTATTGTAAATATCAACAAAAGAGTCTTTTCCCTTGTTGCTGTTAAGCTTGTCATTGAGCAGATTGCTTATCAGAAGTGTTCCAGTCTTGACCATCCCATTTTTTAAGGGTATCTAACACTGTTTTAAAACAACTTTCAAATGGATAACACCAGAAGGAAAAAGAAAGAGAGGAAGACCAAATTCTATAATAGCACAAAACATTCGTAATCAACATGAGAAAGGCCAGCATTGCATGGGCAGATATAGAGAAAACTGCAGTAAACAGAGAACATTACTGCCCAATGAACTCAAGAGGAAGAACTGATACTGACACTGATCTAGGACTATGTTATACAAAGTATCTTTTCTGTTTTTAAAATAAGGTGTAATTTGAGGAAGATTTGACTGCTATTTCAAGCAAGTGAAACAACCGCATAGAAGTTCCCTTATTATTTCTTATCACTTCATGGTACATTAACTTCCCTCACTTATTGCCTTTTACTGAATCACCTCTTATTGAAAGAAATCGGCACTCGTCTCTTCAAATTAGAGTGATTATATTTGATTTTTGGTTACAGACTGGTTTTTGTTTTGTTGAATGAACTTCAGTTAATTGAAGAATAAAACAAAAACATACATAAAATATAACAGTAAAATATCAATAAGATTACACTGGATATAAAGCAAAGCAAAAGAGTCATTAAGTTATTCCACAGACATCAACAATAAACGAGAATGAAAATGGCCATAAGACAGCTAACTTGCTACTTCTTTGCTTAGATTACAGTTTCATGTCTGTACTTTTTGTCATTGAGAATCTCGGCTATGTGGCAACATGGCGGATTGCCAGTCTTGAAGAGTTTCCTCCTTATAAACAACACTGACTGATACACAATAGTGCAAAGAGAATCTGTCACTGGGACTGTCAGGATGCAAAAACTTGTTAGAAATGTTCATTCTTTTAATTGTCTAATCCACAAGAATGAACATTGTCACTCGGTTAGTTACCATCGCTTGTCTTGTCAAAGAAAATGTATAAATAAATATTGATTTCTTTTGCGCTTAATAAAAAGCCAACGTTTTAGGGGTTGGTATGTGTCTGCCAATGAAATCATTCTGACTGCATTACCATACATTTTTTAATAAAGCCTGGCAAAACGAAGCGTCAAGCATACAGTTATATCTTTTTTACCCTTTTCTTCAATATAACTTCACATTATTTTGTATTTTACTTTTTCTTTTTCCTTAATGCTGTATGTTTTTTTAATTATCTTAGCAATTTCCATCAATGTTTATGTGTCATACTTTTCCTTAACATTTTTGTTCGCATATCTTTATTCATTCGTGTTTGCTTTTGTTGCAAAATGTCTTTTTTTGTCTGGTTATATATATCTATATCTATCTATGTATGTATTTAGGTATGTATTTATGTATGTATTATCTTAATATATAAATACATACTTAGATTCATAAAAGCAAATAAATAAGCCCGTTATCAGGGAAAGTTTATATAAGAATTAAGAAATCAATTATTAACTTTGATGTTTGTTATAGAACACATTCCACAACTTAATTTCTAACTTAGTTTTATCTTAAAGACAAACTTATCGGTATTTTTATGTTGTCAAAGAGAAAGTTATTGTTATCAACCACATCAGTACAGACACAACCTCCCTCCACCTCTTTGTCATTGCCATTATCATCATCAGCATCACCACCATCATTGTCAACCTAACCTTGATGTTGTCAATATTAGAGAGGGAAAAATGGTGAAAATGATATTTTTTAGAGTTATATATTGTATATTGATCAAAGTGTGACTACTGATTTAAAACACAGTTAATAACTGTTGAACATAATATTAATTTATTTCCATTCAATATCCTTTATTGGTTTTGCCAATCTTGTATTAAGGATCACATGCTGAGTGCCAATTTCACAGTTGTTAATTTTAGATTTGATTCATGTCCATTGTGAAATTTATTTGTTGATATATTTTACACAACAGTCGAGGTGAATTTCATTTGCAAGATAGAATCGAATGCAGTGCTTTGCTAATTAGGTGGAGTTGATTCACTGTTTTTTGTTTTAAAATGTAAATCTTTAAAAACTGCCACCTAGGGCATATTTCTACAGGTATATTAAAGATAATAATCAACATTAGTTTTAACAATTATCATCATCATCAGCAGCAGCACCACCACCATTATCATCATCATTGTTACCAGCAGCACCACCAACATCATCATCATCAGTATCATCATTATTGCTATTGGTTTATTACATGCTGGACTGGCTTTCATGAACAGGAAGAAAAGAAAATATAAGCAAACATTTTTTTCAATTTCCTTGTTGTACTAGAAAATGTTTATTCTCTCTGTCCAAGGCACAGGGCCAATTTTATTTAGAGTGATATGTATTGATCCCTAGAATATTCTGGACGCTTATTTTATCAACCCCTGCTACATTAAAGAAAGATTTGTTTCCACCATTATTTAAATCTATCACAATGAGGGCCAAACTAGGCACAATAACAAATCAAACCTGATGGTTTATTTGGCTTCCTACTGTTCTAAGTATTGAAAAGTCACTGAAAGCAACAAATTACTGTTATCTCAGTGTTACTGGAATATTCTATTCTAATGTGTCACTGTTTAGGCAGAACTAAATTGATGTTGTTCTCACTTCTTGGTTTCTACTTCTATTCAAAGAAACGAAGTTGAATGTCGGAAGAAATTCTGAAAAGAATGTCTGAAAATTCAAATGATTTAACTGTGTGATCTTGAATAGCAATACAAACCAGATGTATTTATGTGTTAAATTTGTAGACATAAAGATTGAGCAGTCAAGAAATGAGCTTTTGTATAAGGTTTCATTGTATTCAATTAATCATTTAGTGAAATGAAGTTTTTGAAAAGTAAATAAAAGTTTTGATAGAGACTAGATAGTCTTCTGGTATCAGGAGATATACTCTGGAAGCATTCACTTCTGATGCTTGAATAGGATTGAGCTATACCATAACTATGATTTCTACTTGCAGCTACACAGACTGGGTTATTCAATGTTAAATGTTTCAGTCATGAAAAATGTAAGAGTTTGTAGTTTTAGTCATGTCCTTAGTTTCATTAAAATGATGCAAACTACTAACCTTTCAGTAGACAGTCTGCCATTCAACTCGCTGTAACTCCTAATTATTGTTATTGTTGATATATTTTAATATTTCATGTGATTCATTTGGTGTGTGTATGTGTGTGTGTGTCTGTCTGTCTCTCTGTCTGTCTATCTGCCCGCCTGCCTGTCTGTTTATGCATTGACTGTTGTCTATTGATAGATTTCAGAAAAATGAATGATTTCTTTTCTTTTTTTTATTTCTATTAGGGTAATTTTCGTCTATTGAAATTACTGTTATCAAGAAATGCAAACTGCCGTGAGAAAGACAATGAAGGTCAAACTGCGATGCATCTGTGCACCAGGCATAAGTCTTTAAAGAGTCTGACACTTTTACTGAAACAATTGACACCCGGGGAAATAGATGATCAAGATAAATACAAGGTAAAGTTGAGAGAATTGAAAACTTTGAAGGATGAATATACTGCATGTGTGCATTCTATTGCTATTAATACATTATACTTCCACTAAGGCTACAAAGTTTTTTTAAAGCTTTTATATCCATATTATTTAATTATACGTATCACTTATCAAATAACACTAATAATAGTTGATTTCTATCACATTTAACCATACATAGTATTTACATTTTATTCAGTTCAGTTTGGGGTCCGGTTGTGGACTTTTGAGCTATTGTTTAAATTTTTTTTAATACTATAGTATGAAGTAGCAGATGAAGTCTAGCTGTAAGGTGCTAAGTGATAATGTGTAGCAGAGTGTAAATCTGTCTTGTGATCTTTATCTTTTCACTGTTGACTACATTGACTGAAATGTATTTGAATTATGAGTTAAGGCAATATAGTTGTCAATACTTATATGCACATTCATATGGTAATTTATTTGTAGGACTATTGCATGTGTGGCAACTTATAGAAAAGAACAGCACATATCAAGCAGAGCATATTGAGAAATAATGCAATAAAATTGAACTAGAAGGGAATTTTTCACATTGTTTATTTGAACTTCAGTGAGCATTTTATTCATTTTCCTCAAAAAATATATTTTAATAAAAAAATATTTTATCATAACAAGGTATCTAATGTCAGGCTGTGTATCTAGAAATGTGTTGCCTTGTATTACTGAGAAGTTTAAACTCTACTTTTATTGTTCTGTTTCTTCAGAATATCTCATCACCTTCTCTGTTGTATCATAGTAAATATTACACTGAGGATTATAAAGTGTGAGGTAAAAGTCAACTGTTCATTATTTATTTCAAAATGTTTGAGGCGTTATAATGAAGAATAAATCTGTTTGGTCTATTTACTTTCTAAGGCTACATTTGATATTCATCCAGAGAGACAAATGCTATTTATTAAGTAAACTCTGTAAGCTCTAATTGGGTGGAAGTGTAGGAATCTTTATTGCTTTCCATATCTTATTTAAGATAAGTTTTGTTGTGTCTAGGGAGAGTCATTATGTCAATATTATTAACACACAGACACTGGTTCAATCCCACTCCTTTGTTATTAGTCAATTGGTTAAATATCCAACTAACTAAGCAAGTGTTTAATTTTTGTTTTTGCTTGTCAAAGCTCTTTCATTGTTACTTGCAACCTTTTCAGTGACACACTGACACACACAAACAAATGCACACAAACACATGCAGAATACATACATACATACATACACAAACATGCACAAGCATGCACATGAACACATGAATATGCAGAATACATACATACATACATACACAAACACATACGCATGCTGGCATGCACACACACACACACACACTCAACAAAATCTCAAACAGACAAACACAGCCTCTATAACGGACTAAGTCAATATTCATTGAAAAGGTTGCAAATAGCAATGAAAGAACTTTGACAAACAAAAACAAAACAAATTAAATGATCAATTATTTAATTAGATATTTAACCAATTGGCTAATAATAAGGGAGTGGAATTGAACCAGTGCATGTGTTAATTATATAGGCATTATGACTCTCCCTAGACACAACAATATTTTTTTCAACATGCAAATTCACATAAACAGTCTTGCAAACCAGATACAAAAACCATTTAAAATAAGGTTATTAATTAATAGAAATGTTTGACTTGTAAATACAAAAATATTTCAGTTTTGAAATGAAAAGCTTGTGTATGTTTTATAACAGACCTAAGAAATTGTATGAGTTGAAAAAAACAAATACAAGGAACAATTTCAATAGTGATGGAAACATGTTCAAATGGGTAGTAGCAGTTGTAATATCAGTTACATAAATGGGAAAACCACATTTTAATGATGATGTATTAATATATAAATGTTAATGATTAAAGGCTTAAATGTTCTTTCTTAATGAATCGCAGACTAATAAGGATTAAAAGAATGAGAATTTGATTCTGAATTGATGAATAATATCCTCTAATGCTGTCAATTAGAGTAGTTGGTTTTGTCCATCCACATAGCTCAGTCAATAAAACATTAAGCTTTTCATTTGAATGTCTTGGGTTCAAGTCCCTCTGTAAGGGACATAATTTTGACATTTGGAAGCACACCCCTGTGTGTCATTCCATTACAAAGGAAATCTTTCTGACCCTGTAAACTACCAATGCTTTCACCTTTAACATTGCTAAGGCTAGAGGACAGCTATTAATTATAACATTTTGCAATGCCTTTAATCTCTTTTTCTCCACAATGACCACTGGTATAGCTTCCACAGAACCAGACTCACTGGTTACCTACTTTCATAAGTCACTCATCAACAAACTCACTTTAGACAAGTTCAATGAAAGCAATGTTGCTCTAAACAGCAGCAACTCTTTCAACCATATCTTTTATACAAATCTGCTATAAAAACTTTTCATCTGTTGAATCCACCCATCTCCCATCTCCTGGATTGGTAGCTTTCTATCTAATCATGTCATCATAGCATATGTTGATGAAGGTCTTTCTATCCTACTCTCTGTAAACTCCTCAAGCTTTGGTTTTTGTTCCTCCACACTTTTCTCTTGATGCACCAATGACCTCCTTGCCACTCCAGCAATGCCCACTCTTACACACATGACATGACTCTTCATTACTTCCTAACTTTTTCCAGCTATGCATCATCCATTTACAATCTAGATACACTACATGCGACAACTGCATTGACTCTATAAATGAAGACCTTGATAGCATCCTCCAGTGGAGCCATGCCTACATTGCTTCTCTTTTCCCAACAAAAAAGCTCAAACAGTACTCCTATGAAGAAAATACTGTCATATCATACAACTCCACTGAACATTAGCAACATTCAGTTGGAATCCTCACGGTCACTCCAGATGCTAGGCCCCATTGTCACCAAGAATCTCTCTCCAGGCATAAGCCCTTGCTTACCATAATTATGACTACATCCCAAAAACTGGCCTTCTCTTCAGGACCAGAAAATGTTTTGACTCCCAGCAGCATTTGACACCCTTCACTATGAAATATTACTCACTTATCTGTGATATTACTACTGCTATGCACACATACATCTTGACCAATCACTAATGGACACATATCAGCTTCTGACACACAGTTATATTATCTCCTTTATCTTTTCTATCACAACTCTATTGGCCTCTGTTCCTCAGAGCTGGTTGGATTCATACTTCCACCATTCAGGCACTCCTTGTACCATTCTTCATTTCACCTCTTGTCAACATTGTTGTGTCCAATGTCCCCTCTCATCCCACAGTAACTTCTATGTTGAATCCTTTCTGATCAGAGCATTGGCCCTTTGGAATCTTCTTGCTCATGTTTTCCCCTGTAGCTGTTGACAAGTAATAGTTTAAAAGGAATATTAATGACATCAGGCATACTGAACTTGGAGGACATGCAAAAATCATGGGCACTGCCCCTTCCTCCAGACTCAGCAAATAAAAGAAAAGAAAGAAAAAAATAAATTGTATGCTTGTAAAAATTAAGCATGACATATTGCCAGACAATATGGGCTTAAGTTGTATGAGCTGCAGATTCATATCTAAATTACATCTAATGTTGCTGTTGAAAAGTCGGGTGTTGTATATTGTTTATTGTGTTATAGTTAATATGAAATAACATGCTGTTGGAAACAAGAGCAAGTACAGCTATTACTGACAGAATAGTAATGTATTAGGATTGGTGAGTTTTGAAACAGCAGAAGCACATAATTTAGCTGACATACATTTTGGATTGTGGCCAAAAGGTGCAGTCATGGAGTGAAGAGAGTTGTTTTTACTTATTTTTTTTTTTTCCCTTTAATAGTAAATTTGTTATTAGCTGCTGTTATAGAATGAATAGTTTGAAAAATATAGCCAAAAAGCTTTTTGTGTGTGTGTGTGTGTATTGAATGAAAAATGTAGGAGAGTAAACCCAATCAATTTGATGAAGTCCTTTGTAAAGTTTTTCTCATACTTGTGATTTGGTGCTGTAATAATTGATGATAATGAACCAGCGAAAGCCATGTTTATTTTATATTTTTCATTTATTTTCAACTTCACAAATTTTTCACCAAAAACCAAAAAAATTTTTACATGCTTAGAAAGTTAACAAATTTTGCTGCTTTGACCATCTTACAAAGGATTACATATTTGTTTATATATAATCTGCTTAGGTCACTCAATATTAGGACAGGACTGAAGAACAGAAAAACTGCTTCTTATTTTTTTCTTATCCTAATTTATAACGCTGAAGTTATTAGCTGTGAATAATTACCTAAATTGATTTGTTGCTTCAGATATTGATTTCCCGCAGCTGATCAATTACTTGTCAACTTTCTCAAATATCCATAATGCATAACTGAAATGATCCAATCAGTGGAATACTGCTAAGCCTGTTATCTTTTTTTTTTTTGTCAATTATTTTTTTTCTTTTACTTCCTTTTAAATATTGTAAATTTTTATAAATTTTTAATGACTTGTTGCCTTTTGTTAGAATTCTACTTCACGAACATTGCCTGTTGCTCCCCTGAGAATTCCAATTAAGCGACACTAAAGTTATTGATTGATAAATTCTGGTTTTGTTCCAGTAAGTGATAATATTATTGCTAGTCTCCATCAACAAACTAGATCAAATATCTATATTGGTTGAAATAGAACATAAATTCTTTGTACAGAGATAATATATACAAATTTCTATCATAAAATAACCACCAATAATTTTTTTCATTAAATTAATATTTATTGCCTTGTTAAACTGAAAATAAAAAAAAAATGCAGGTTCTACAATTATATAGACTGTTATATGAAATAAGAAAACACTTTATTAGTGCTGGCAACATTGTTTATATATTATATACCATTAATGGAAGTGGCTAAATGCCAATGTATCAAAGTATAAATGCACTTTATTGTAATTTCAGAGATTTGTTTGTTCTTATGTTGCTTTATTAAAATATACCTAAGATGATCGGAGATATTAAAATGTTAATGGTTACCACTTTCATTTCATTCATTTTGATATAAAAGTGTTACAATACAGTAAAGAAAATATATACTGCCTCTGAATATATGTTCTTTTAATTCATTGTTTCTGTTATTTTTTTTCTTCTGCTTTTTCTTCTTCAGAGAACAGCACTTCACAGAGCAGCATCCTATGGCAATATTGATCATGTAAAGATGCTTATTAAACAAGTAAGTTACTAGAAATTAGCATGTCTACAAATCTCTTTCTCCCTCCCTGCCCTGTTCCACTCTTTTCTTCTCTCTAACACCACTCTCTCTCTCTTTCTCTCTCTCTCTCTCTCTCTCTCTCTCTCTCTCTCACTCTCTCACACACACACACACAAACCAATACCTTGCTTAACAAAATTAGCTTCCATTTTTTTTTATCTCTCTATCAGAAACTTCATTTTCAGATGAACGTAAAATAGTCAAATATAATTTTTAAGTAGATAAGTTCTTTTAATTATCGGAAAAAAATTTATTTAAAATACAGTAAACCTACACTTACACTCACACACACACACACGCACACACACTACTTTGAACAAAATTATAATTCAATCAAAGATATATATATATATATATATATATATATATACTTACTTTACATTATGCAAGTTATAAAAATTATGAAACAGTAAATCATATGGTACTACTATTTCTGCTAGATTTTTATTTTTATGAAATAGACATCAATAGTTGACTTGTTCTCCTATGAAACTCTAATTTTTCTCTATAACCATTCTCTCCTACCATTTCAGATGTTTTAACTTGCATACTTTGTTCAAAATTTGGATCATTTTCTGAAAATCACTCTAAAGCACAAGTTATTTCACAAAGGCTTTTAGATAAAATCTCTGCTGTTAAAATCAGTTGTGAAGCATTTTCTTCTTCACAATCTCAACAAGATGCATGAAGTTTTGTTGACTCCTTTAGCTTTTCATAGATGAGGGTTTCATTATCAGCTTGTAATAATAAATCCTGAATGTCAAATATGTCAACTTCTTCAAATCTCAATTTCTGCACTATTTGTACAAGGCTATTACTGACTGAATTTGTTTCATCTCTATTCTATGAAATTTCTTAAGTACATTTTAATACAACATTTTTCTAACCAATAACAAGACATATCTGCTTAACTTCTTAGAAGACTTTAATATTTTTATCAGATACTTAATGTTGTAATTTTACCAGAATTCTTTGATACAATATTTTTCATCAGTGGCTGTAATCAGTTGACTTTTTGAAAGAGAATATGCCTTACAAACAAAGGAATCCCTGATCTATAAGTTGTGATTGTTAAACTGTGTTTTGTGGAATGGAAAACATATTCAAGAGATATGTGCATTTGGAGTGAATTAAGATTTTTAAGTATGACCAAAACCAGGACTGCCTTGGGTTAGAAACTCTTCTCACAGTAAAATTTGACTGTAGCAGAAATGTTCAAAAAAACATTCAGTAAACAAATTCTGTGTAATCATATCTTTTGTTATGTTGTGTCTGGGAAGAGTCATTTTCTTTTTGTGCCTTATTATGTAACACACTCACTGGTAAAATTTCCACTTTTTCCCTATTTTTATTGTCCTAAAATTTTTGTTGCGTCTTGCAACCTTTTCAATAGTTTTGACTCTCTTTTACCGGTGAGTGTGTTACATAATAAGGCACAAAAAGAAAATGACTCTCCCCAGACACAACAGAATATGCTTCAACACACGAACTCATATAAAGAATCTTGCAAACCAAATCCAAAAACGAAATATCTTTTTTTAGATTCCCATTTAAGAATCAAATTTGTAGACATCTTTCATTGCATGTTTAATATTGGGTTTTAAGGTTCACTTGAGAAAAGAAGCATTTGTATCGGGTGAATGAGAGTGGAAGTGGTATGCCCCTAGCAATAGCACTTTTTAATACATTCAGTAATTGCTGTAGTGGAGCAGCTGTACTATCCAGAATTTTGAGTTGTAGTTCAGTATGAATCTTATTTCAGCTTTTTCAAGGGTCAGTAGCTGATCAGAACCAAAGTATTTTCTGGATCCTGAAGAGTAAGCCTTGCCTTGGAGTTTCAAAATTAGCAATGTGAAGTCTTCATGAAAGTTCATTGAATATTGTGAGGCTAGGATTTGTAATGATATTGTGTGTTTTAGTTGTGGAGGAAAAGGGCAAAGCTGTTGTATTGGTATATGTAATCGAAGTAGATACTAAATTGTAATGTTGTCACTAGAGATTACATTTTAACTCACATGGAAGCAGTGCATATCTAGGGTGAGATGTCTAGATTGTGTTTGGGTGATGCTTATCAACAAAAGATTGATAAACAGTGAAAGCTGGTCTCATTTGCATAGGAATGTGCTTTTATTTAATCAAAACAGATCATTAATTAAGAGAGACATAACCAAAACTTGGATGCACCAGAGTTGGTAAGATGTAAGTCAGAGAGTGACACATGTGTGCATATTTTGATGCCTGGAAGTAAATTTTGGATTAAAAATACAAAACAGTAAGCGGCACCTTCAAGTATACAACTTCATTTCGCATGTCAGACATAGTCAAAAGGATTTTCTGATGTCAAGGGCAATAACATTGCTTCCATTGAAGTTTGCAAGGACAAAATACCTTTTTCTTTACTACCCACAAGGGGCTAAACGCAGAGAGGACAAACAAGGACAGACAAAGGGATTAAGTCGATTATAGGCAAAGTCGACCTCAGCGGAATTTGAACTCAGAACGTAACAGCAGACAAAATACGGCTACGCATTTTGCCCAGCGTGCTAACGTTTCTGCCAGCTCGCCGCCTTCAAGGACAAAATACCACCAATGAATGGCAAAAAGAGGTAAATTTCTATAAATCTGAAACTGCTGAAACAATAATGGTGATCAATGAGAAAGAATTTGTGTATGTGTTTCAAGGTAATGAAGGATTTGGTTGTTGTAATTCTTTCCATCCTATTCAAAATAAAATATGATACATCAATAGATGACAGTGTCAAAAAGGTGCTTCTCTTGGAAATGAGACACATCATTGTGTATATTCACAAACTGAGGAAAAGCTGCATAAAAAGAGACAGAGCTAAGAGTTTAAGAATGCTGGAGAAGGCACTGTCTTTACTGGTCACCATTTTGGGGTTGGATTGCATGGAGTTTTCACATTTGGCAACTGCATATACTTGGCAATAAAACAGGTATGGGTGAGAAAGCAGAGTTTAGGAAATGTTTTTTTGTAGCAAAGCAGACAATACTTGATATGTTATAGAAAAAGCCACACTGCTCACAGAATGACATTGGTTGAGGATTGAGGGGTGGGAAGATATAACTAAATTAGTGCAAATTATTTTGCAATGAAATCAGATAAAAGCTTGGCAGCAATTTGAGAGACAAAAGAACTTTCTATTTGAGCAGTTCACAGAGGTATATTAATTTTCTTCTGACATGTCTTACAGACATAATGTTGGTGAGTAAATCTTCCTTTTCAGTAATGGTAATAGACTTTTTCAATGTATTGTGTTCTTTTCTTGTGTAGCTGCAGCTGAACCATTTTGGGGTTTGGGATTTTAAGATTTAATTGTATGAGTGATGTGAAAAGAAAAGCCTAGGAAAATTGTATTAATTATTCATACAGGTATTTCAGATCGGTCATAGATGAAGCACATTTGCTGTCATGATTTAGTTAGCATGCCACTGATACAATTCTGACTGGTTATTTGGACTGGTGTGTGTGTGTGCGTGCATGCATGCATGTGTGTACATGCACATGTGTGTGTTGTTAGGTTGTTGTACAGAAGAAAGATGTGAAGTGAGTTACCTTGACTGAATGTAGCCAAATGATCGGATAGAGACAGAAAAATGACAACTAGGAGAAAATTGAGATTGGAATAGAGAAAGAAGTCAAGGATGTTTGAAGTGTATTGGTCAAGGGTACAGATAGACTTGAATACAAACTAATGTAGACAGTTCAGAATAATAAATGATTTCATCCCTGCTTTGGTGAAAGATGTATGAGTGCCATCAGAGCTTTGGAATTACCAAGGATGACGATTTCATAGAGACAGGAGATAGTTGAGCGTCTACTAAGTGGTTGAAGGAGTTTTCTATTTTTATGAAACTTTGTCTTACATGAAACATTACTTGTAAAAATTTGAATATTTGCAAAGAAATTGTTGGAAGGAGTTAAGTTAAGCAGATAAATGAGTTTTACTTCAAGGAACACTACAAATTTTGGTATGTATTCATTTCTACTAACTGAATGAAGCACATTGTTCATTTTTTTTTAATCCATGATATATAGCTTACATTAGATTCCTTTTGTTCGTTTCTTCTTCCCTCACTAAACTAAACACATCTTATGTTACAATTCTCAACATATCAGAGAAGTAACTCATTATTGATTGCCAACTTTCAATCATCATCTTTTTCTTAAGTAAAATTGTACTGAAACAAATTATTTTTGCCTACTGTAATTTTGTGTAAGCTGTAAGAGAAGGCTGTAAATTTAATATTTTTCCATGTAGGCACTAAATATAAATGAACTACTAACTTAATTTTTTGAAATATAGGTCCCATGTGAAAAATAAAAGCTGGAGTGTTATCAAGTTTTATATTTATGTCTTTTCACAATAGACACAAAGTAGAAAAATATAATTCTCTATTACCCTGGTTACCTTCTGAACTTTCTGAACTACTTAGTAATTTACACAGAGCTGTTTGAACTTCTGATAATGTGACTTGTATTGCAAAAGGAGAAAATTTCTGATGACATTTATTGATGTGTCGTGGAAGAAATTTGACTTTGGATGAAGTTACCCTTATTTTTATCTTAGCTAAATGAAATGAATTACAAGTGTCTATTATTCAATATACTAACAACTATTCTTCATTAAGTAGAGTTGTAGGATCCTATCAATCTTTTGACTTCATATTGCATTATAACTATTATAAATAAAAGAGTAATGTATGCCTTTAGAGCAGTGGTTCTCAGCTGGGGTCTATATGATCCCTGGGGGGTCCATGTAAGACTGGGGGCTCACACAAGCAAAATAGTATATTGGAGGTCCACAATTAGTATTTTAAGGGTCCATGAAAATATCTTACTTTGGATGTATTTATTACAAGAAACAGCAAGATTTCTTTCTCTAACATTTTATGTACTTCAACCTATACATTTTAATGTGAGGAAAACAAAATAGGAATTTTGAAAAAATATCTATGAAGCTAGTCTTTAACCCTTTAGCATTCAGATTATTCTGCCAAATTTAATGCTTATTTATTCACATTGTTTTGAATTAATCATGCATTATCTTGTGGCTTTGAGATTTCAATGATGTGATTGTTTATTTTTAGGGTAACATTGTAGGGTAGACCAGAGGGGCTGGATATGGCCAGTTTGAACATAAAACAGGCAGAATATTTTGACTGAATATGACCAGTTTAAATACTAAAGGGTTAAACATTGAATGGCTATGGGGGTCCACCAGAATGAAATAGTAATCAAAGGATGCCGTAGGCAAAAAATGGTTGAGAACCACTGCCTCAGAGTATTGGGCGAAGAGTATCAGCTGTGAATAAGAGTTTACTTACATTCAAATTTTAAACTAACCACTGACAAATTTCATTAAAAACCCATATAAACTAACAAAAAAAAAGACTATATATATGTAAATAAAAAAAAGTAAGCAGTTAAGTTTTAGAATTTAAACTGTAATTAAATATAATTTGTTTTTCCAACATTCCGTAAGGCATAAACAAATTTCTGCAAGTTGTAATGATCATTTTGTGACAGTAATTATGAATCAGAATACTTACAAATTAGGATGTATTAGCCACACCTTTATTAGCATTCAGCAGTAGCATTCAGCATTATTCTTCCCTCTCCACTTCCTGGTTTTTATTCTGCCTCATTAGGCATTCATCATCATCGTTGTCATCTTCATCATTGCCATTTTAATGCTCTTTTACTCTTTTACTTGTTTCAGTCATTTGACGGTGGCCATGCTGGAGCACCACCTTTAGTCGAACAATTAAGCCCCAGGACTTATTCTTTGTAAGCCTAGTACTTATTCTATCGGTCTCTTTTGCCGAACCGCTAAGTTATGGGGACGTAAACACATCAGCATTGGTTGTCAAGCGATGTTGGGGGGACAAACACAGACACACAAACATACACACACACACACACACACACACATATATATATTATATATATATATATATATATATTATATATATATATATATAATATATATATATATATACATATACATATATACGATGGGTTTCTTTCAGTTTTCGTCTATCAAGCCCAAGGCTATAGTAGAAGACACTTGCCCAAGGTGCCATGCTGTGGGACTGAACCTGGAACCATGTGGTTGGTAAGCAAGCTACTTACCACACAGCTACTCCTAGTTTTTCTATGCTTGCATGGGTCAGATGAAATTCATTGAAGCAGATGCCTTTCCTATGCCCAAATGTTTTTGGTTTCCAAGCGAGGTAATATTTCCCCATGGCCAGCCATGTTTTCATTGGAAATGAATGACATTAGTTGTATAACAGTGATACCCATTTACAGTCTTTACATAATGGCAAGAAAAGGAGAAACAAACACACACACTCACACACATTCATATATGATAGGTTTCTTTCAGTTTTCATCTATCAAATCTACTCACAAGGCTCTTGCTGGCCCTAAGTAATAATAGAAAACTTTTGCCCAAGATGCTATGCGATGGGAGTGAACTCAGAACCATGTGATTTGGGAAGCAAACTTCTTAATCAACAAGCATGCTTATTTATCATCATCATCATCATTTAACATCCGTTTCCCATGCTGGCATGAATTGGACAGCTTGACAGGAGCTGGCAAGGCCTGGGGCTGCACCAGGTTCCATAATTGGTTGCCCTTCCAAATGACAACCACTTAACAAAGTGGACTAGGTACTTTTTATGTGGCTTTTCACCTTGGTTTTTGGATATCAATTCTGCTGTAGTAGATGGGTCTTCTTGAGTACAGCAATGCACTACATATCTCAGTCCTTTTTCATTTTTTTTGAAAGGCTCAGTGTTTTTGAGACTAGTCTTCAATACTTATTCATCATCACCATCATCATCATTGTTTAATGTCTGCTTTCTATGCTGGCATGGGTTGGACGGTTTGACTGAGAACTGGCAAACCGGGAGGCTGCACCAGGCTCCAATCTGGTTTGGCAAGGTTTCTACAGGTGGATGCCCTTCCTACTCCAAGAGTGTAGTGGGTGCTTTGTACATGCCACCAGCACAGGAGTTAGTTAGGCAGCACTGGCATTGGTCACATTCGAATGTTGCTTTTTACATGCCACCAGCACAGGTGCCAGTCAGGCAGCATGGGTACAAGTCAGGTGGAACTGGCACCCGCCACACTCAAATGGTGCTTTTTATGTGCCACTGGCATAGGTGCCAGTCAGACAACACTGGTATCGGCTATGCTCAAATGGTACTTTTTATGTGCCACCAGCACAGGTACCAGTCAGGTGAAAGTGACATTGGCCATGCTCAAATAGCGCCTTTTGCGTGCCACCAGCATGGGTGCCAGTGAGGCAGCAGCGACATCAGTCATACTCAAACGGTGCTTTTTTGATACCACCAGCATAGGTGCCATTTAGGTGGCACTGGTATCAGCCATGCTCAAAAGGTGTTTTTTATGTGTCACTGGCACAGATGCCAGTCAGGCTGCACTGGCATCAGCCATGACTACAATTTCACTCGGTTCAACAGGTCTTCACAAGCACAGCATATCACCCAACGATTGAAGGGTGCTTTTAAATGGGCCAGTTATGTAACACAGGCATCGATCTGACTTGGTTTGCCAGGTCTTCTCAAGCATGGCATATCTCGAAAGGTCTTAGTTGCTTATCATTGCCTCTATGAGGCTCAATGTTCGAAGGTCATGCTTATTATTAATGATAAATATTCAGTGTGAATTGTGATACTGTTTTTGTCTAGGTTTGCTGTTGATTGCATCATTACAAAGTAAATGTAGTTATTTTAAGTACAAGTAACATTTTCGTATTTTATTAAATACTTTAAATCACTATTGTAAGGAACATCAAAGTGTACCAATTAGAGAAAATGAGTTGTTAGCAAAAGTTCTTTGATGAAAAAAAAGTCAAATGATCATTATTATTTTCATGAATGCAAATAAAAGTGTGTCTTGTTTGTGAAAACAAATTTCTATTTACAGTTTATAATAAGAGGTCTTGGATGTTACTACTTGACTAAGCCTAAAGAATATGAGAAACTGAAAGAGTCTTGGCATTTCAGCTACCTCCAGTAATGAGGCTCCAGCTTAAAAATTCATGAGTTTTGGGGAGAATGGAATTACTCCTTAGTCATTACTTTTCCTAGGTTAGCTCTGACGCATGATGACATCATCTGTCAAAGGTCACAGTTAGGGGTCAAGTTACAGAAAATTATACTATGGTTAAGGTATACAACACTTACAGAAGAGCAGACCGTTAGACATGTATCACATAACTCTACCAATGTGGACAAGCACTGATACCTTGTGAATCAGTCCCCCATGCCTGCCTAAGGATTCAGCAAACCTTATAGCTCAAGGGTAAGCTCAGCAGAGCAGGAAACTAGCAGAAATCCTGTAAATAAACGAGTAGATGTCTGCAAGAAACCACTGGTGTATTTTACTCCAGGAAAATCATAATTAAAAAGAGAGATAGACAGAAGGTTTGAGAGAACATTTTTAAAGTAATTTTTATGCAATCAGCAAAATGTTTTCAAAATACATATTAATGAAACATTTCCATAACAAAGACAGCTATGAAGAGTGTGAGCTAATTACAAATAAAGCAAAGCCGCACATCAAAGAAAAATTTGTTAATGAGTGTATAGTTACTATTGAACAAATTTTAACTCTAGAAAAGGTCAGATTGTTTTAGAATATTACTTTATTATGGAAGATGTTTCTGACCATATGTATATTATACTTGATAAAAAAATTTGATCAAAATGGCTACAGTCTGTACCACTCCATCCCCTGTCCCTTTTCAGCTACATTATTCTGTGTGTGTGTGTGTGTGTGTGTGTGTGTGTGTGTGTATGTGTGTGTGTGTGTATTATACTTGGGGATGGCCATTTTTTTGTCTTTGTCAGTTTGATAATTAATCACATGCACTATTTATTCAACCTTCATTTTAATTTTTATTCATATTATTTTTAGTTTATACGTATGTCAAAGTTCTTTTGTTACACATTCTGTGACCTCACCAGTGATTCTTTGTCCCATGTGTCTCCTCTTGTCCTGTTTATTCCATTTTATCTTTCTGTAGTATGTTTCTCATATGTTTATGTGTGTGTAAGTATGTGTCCTATGTGCATGTATATGGGTTTGCATTTTACGCTGTTTGTATTTGTGTCTTTTAATTATCTATTCTATTTTTCATTTTATTTCTTATCTTCCCTTTCTTCTTGTCTTTAGTATGTAAATGTGTGTCTTGTGTGCATGTACAATAATTTGTATATTACACTATTAGTACCAGTGTCATATATTTTTCCTCATTCTGTCTTTAGTCATCAGGTTGCATGGTGTGGTGTAATATGTGGGCTGTTATTACTCCATTCACATTTTCTGTTGAAGCTTGGTCTATCTTCTATTATGTGTATGGCCTCTGTAATCTCTCTGAGTGTCATGACTGTTCTATGCGTCAACAAGATCCTAACATCCATGTTGTCAACCATGCCTCCATGTTCAAATTGAACATATTGGTAGAACACTGATGAGCTTTTCTTCTCCATCAGTTCCTGCCATTGTTCACTTATCAGCTCTGCTATGCTACTTGCTGTCTCTTCAATGTAGGTCTTCATCCTATTTCTGCACTTTGCCTCTGTATATCATGTGCTATAGACTATGTTCCTAGTTTTACAGTTTATCTGTGGGTTTACTGTACACACTATACAGCTCCTATCTGTACAGGGGATTCTTTCAAATGGGTATGCTCTGCAGATCAGGAATTTTATGGGGGTCCCTGATCTTCCTACTATTTTAATCCATAAAGTCATCTTATCTAAGGTTTTCCTAAAAAGTATGCTAGTTCACCTGCGGGGGTAGCATTGACAAACAACTACATAAATACACACACACACATGTGCACATACACACACATGTATGTGGGTGAGTGAACAATTGAAATAAAGTAGCTCTTGACACATTTGGTAGGAATTAGATATATTCTTTTACTTATTTCAGTCATTTGACTGCAGCCTTGCTGGATCACTGCCATAAAGGGTTTTAGTTGAAGAAATCTACCCTGGGACTTATTCTTTGTCTCTTTTACTGAACCACTAAGTTACAGAGGTGTAAACACACCAGCATCGGTTGTCAAGTAATGGTGGGGGAACAAACAAAGACACACACAAACATATACATATATATATATATATATATATGACGGGCTTCTTTCAGTTTCTGTCTACCAGATCCACTCACAAGGGTTGGCAGCCCAAGGCTATAGTAGAAGACACTTTGCCCAAGGTATCACACAGCGTGACTGAACCCTGAAGCATGTAGTTGGGAAGCAAGCTTCTTACCACACAGCCACACCTGTGCCTATATATTTAAGTTTTTAATAACAGTTTGACTCAGCTCCACATTACTTAAGGTTCATGGGCATGTCGGACACCATCATCTCATCAGATACTAAGGGCATGTGTGTGTGTGTGTGTGCATAAAGGACATGGCTAATGCTAATGATATCTAAGTATCATTGAAACAAGCGATATCAGAATTTGTATTTAATTTCTTACCTGTAGTTGTGACATCATGAGACAACAAAAAACAGTATATACAATAAAGTTGGCTATATTTATATTGTAGGATAAATATAAATTTTACAACACTAGATTTGCTTGCTTTAAAATCAATGCAAAGGTGAAGAACTTTTTTAATGAGATCCAATCGACAATAAAGGATTTCCACATTGGACAAATTAAGAATAATTTGGGAAGTCTACATTGCCTTCTGGGTGAAAAGGGAATTCTATACAGCCAGAGTAAGATCAGTTCTTTACAGTTCATCAGCATGGGTTCTGATGAAAAAGATAGAAAACAAGCTTAATGGGACCTGCACACATACATTGCATGCACTCCTCAACAAATTATGGAAACAGCACCCAAGAAAAGATGAGCCTTATGAAAATATCCCCAACATATCATCACTCATCTGAGAGGAGAGGACAAGATATGCTAGTTATTGCTACCAAAGCAAAGATGTCTGAGTGAGTGAACTCTTTTTGTAGGTCCCAAGCTATGGCAATTCTCATGTCAGATGACCCAGAATGACATGCATTGATCAACTCTCTCTTGATATCTAGTTACAAACAGCAGACCTCAATAATGTCATGGATAGCAGGAACACTTGGAGAGAAAGAGTGGTTTTGGTGCTGGCAACCTACCCAAAATATTAAATATAAAAACTTAATGCAATAGTTACAGACAACTTTAATCTAGACAGAACAGGAGAACCATAAACTTTATTCTAATACATGAATAGAATATCAGTATCATATTCACCTATAAAATTTCTATGCGCATTCTTTAAGAATGAACAATACAATGAAAGTGATAAGACAATGTATTGATTTGATAAAAAACAGGGATTTCAGCAACAGAGATCAAAGGTCTTAAAGAAGAGATGAAGGAAATTGAAGTGGAATATGGTGAATTTTGTATTATTGTGATTTTTATTGATTAAATAAAGGGTATAATTTCTAGTGCAGTTAGGACCTGCAAAATGAAGTGAAACTTTTCATGAATGTCAAAGCATTGCCAGTATGGCATTAAAGAACCAAAAATGGTTATATGACTTGGGTTTTTTGATGGATATTATTTACCAAATAAATTATCCAAGTTTGAAATTACAAGAAGGTTTATGTCAATATTAAGAACATTGAGTCCTGCTGTGATTGTTTTAATATCATCTGAAAACAAACTGTATTGTACATTTTCCAACACTAAAAATAAATAAATGAAATATAACAGAAATCAGAATTGCCAGTATAGTGTACAGTAGATTGTTTCAATCTTTTGGATTAATTTTAAAAAAGGCTTTGAAATTTACATAACTCAAACTATGAATATGCAAAATTCTTTTCAGTGCAATGCAAGATGAAGTCCTTGGTTCCTTACACTTGAGTTAATTTACAACTAGGTCGTACTTTGATATCCAAATTTAATAGCTTATCTATTTAATTGGAATGTTATAAATCATATGGAGACAATGGAAAATACCCAGTTTTGAGATAAACATTGAAAATTCTATCACTATTTTCTCTTATTTACTAATGTGAAAATGTTTGACAGCATCAAATTTAATCAAGAACAACTTATGTACTTGACTAATTTTACAAACCAACAACCAAGAAATGCTGCATTATCCATCAGTGTCATATAATTTCTCTAAGTATTTCAAAGCAGAATTAACATTTTCATTAAGTTGTAGTGTAAGAAGCTTCACTACATTTAAAACATTAGACTCTTTGGCATCTTTGGTGTTATTATATTTAAAGTATTATAATTGCCTTGCAAATTAATGCATTGTAACATTTTAATTAATGCTGCTTAGCATGATCACATTCATACTCATGAATTTGTAATTTTAAAATTTTGTTTTTCTCTGCACAGATGTCAACCCAGGTTCTTATTGCAATTCACTTGCAATTCACTCCTGGTACTAAAAAGAGTTCCCACTCTTGCTTAAGATAATAGGGAACTAAACTAAATCTTTTGTTATCTGTTCATATTATATTGGGAAAACATGGATTCTAACATTTTGGGCAATTCATTTTTCTCTCTGAAGAAGCACCCTTCTCAAAACATGAAAATATACATTTTACACAGAGCATGCAAAATGTAAGTTATTTTTGCCATCAAAGATCATCACGAATCTCCTGAGAGTCTGGTTTTTATATATTCTTTGTTATTTCATCTAGTGTCTACATACCTTTTACCTTAAATTTTGCCAGTAAGGTAGAGATCGACTTTGCTCTTTATTCTTCTGTAGCAATAACACCTTGGCAGCTCACAAACAACTCATAAGTATTAAAACCACATTTGTAAAAGTGGTTCTAAAAATCAATGAATTAAAACCAAACCAATGTATGTTTGGTGACCTGAACTTCACAGTTGTACATACTACTGTCTGAAAAACTCGAATTTGTATTATCACAGATTTTTGTTTCTTTGGATGTGACATGACAGAAAGTGGAAACACTTTTAGACAAAAACACTAGTTACATAACACTACTATTTTTGTATTTGTATCAGATAGTAATAGAATTGGAATACTAATCTTCAAAGCTTACATTAAAGTAGTTCTGTTGTATAGGATTGAGCTCACTATCAATGTCACCATCATTTTAACGTCCACTTCTTCCATGCATGCATGGGTCAGGTGGAGTTTTTATCAAGGCAGATTTTCTATGGCCTGATGCCCTTCCTGTCACCAGCCCTCACCTGCTTCTAAGGTAATATTTCCTCTTTGGTTGAACATGTTTTACTGAACACTGGAAAAGAATGGCAGTGCTTGTATGATAGTGACATTCATTTAGAACTCTTATGCAATGTCAAGAGAAGGAGACACAAACACATACACTCCCTTCCTTTCTCTCTCTCTCTCTCTCTCTCTCTCACTCACTCACTCACTCACACACATACACACACATACACACACACACACACACACACATGCACACACACACACATGGTGAACTTCTTTCAGTTTCCATCTACCAAATCCACTCACAAGGCTTTGGTTGACTCAGGGCTATGGAAGACACTTACACAAGATGCCATGCTGTAAGACTGAACCTGAAACCATCTAGTTGGGAAGTGAGCTTCTTCACCACACAGCCATTCCTGACAATAACAAAAACACCAGCAGAGACAATAACTACTGGATGTCCTTCTCTTTTATAATTTTCCTCTGGAGTTCATTTTATACAAATAATAAATTTATAAGCAGCTGAGTGCATAACTTTTTCATATGACAGCATTTACATTCAAAAAGATTAATTTTGATGAGACACACTTTGAGAAAACCAAATATATGACTAACCTCTCTTTTGAATTATAGAACTTACTACAAAACCTTATTGTATCAGAGATTTATGAAGGATATACATTTTACAATTTAATGATGACATAACCATAAGATTTAATAATGATATAACCATTAGATTTAATGAAGCTACTGATCTTGTCATCAACAGACACCAATGGTGGTAGTATATTGGCCATTATCAAGTGCATAACATCTGTTATATTGTGGTTTGATCCTAATGGAAACTTACAAGGAAGGTGAAGATAATTCGATAAAGTAAGAACCAAAAAGCTATGCAGTCACTTTAATCGACTGTATTTACTTTATTTATAAAGAATGCTTTGATTCTAGGCAAAAGAAATCACTATTGCTATAAATAACTTATCTTCTTTACATCACCATCATCATCATCTTATATTTGCCATGTTTCATACTGGCATGAGTTGAACAGTTTGACAGGATCTGAAGTGTCCAAAGATTGCATTGGGTTCCAATGTTTACGTTGGCATGTTTTTTACTGATGGATTCCCTTCTTAATGCCAACCACTTTAGAGTGTGGACTGGGTGCTTTTTTTTTCTTCCACCTGCATTATTAAGTATGCCATGCAATTCACCAGACAATGAGCTCTGGGATCTTATCATTTTGTATTCAAGCTCCATTCAAAATATTACTCATATAGTTGTTCTTGTGATGTCTATACAAATAACAACTAAACAAACCATCAGGGGAGCCTGTATATGATTGCTTAATCTAGAACTAACAGCCAAATATCTTGAAGATTACACTTTTCCATCTTAAAAAAGGTAATGACACATTGATAAATGTGGTCCTGAATATATTGTCTAAAACTAAGACAAAATGACCATGGCTAGAATTCTTTGATTATAGGTGTGCTTGATTACAGGTAACCAAGAGCTAAATAACAAAAACATCTAAAGTTATTTTCAATCATCTGTAACAGTACGTCTGGCCACGGGGAAATATTACCTTACTTGAAAACAGATAGCAGTCATCAATGAGAAGGGCAGCCAGCTATAGAAATCTCTCTCAACAAATGAACAATTTTTTTCATAACCTCAATCTAATGTCTGTCTCATTATCATAAACATCTTTGACTTAATGAAACATTGTTATCAAAAGAGATGTAAATGTATGCTTTATTGTGCTCTGCCAATTAACATATTGTCTCTATAGTATAAAGTATTACTGATATGAGAGTGTGTGTGGATATATGAAGGAAAGCAGCACTGAATATATTTGGTTGGAGATACATTTATTTAATAACAGTTTGATTCCTTTAGGTGAAGGGACAGGAGACTTCAGAACCATTGAAATGATTTCCCCAATATCACAAGGAACATCCTTAACAAGGCTATTCATTACTCCTCTGTAGCTTGTAATTGCCAAAGTAAGAAACTGCATATATAGTATCCGTCAATAGGAACAACTAGCTATCTTATTGTTGTCACCAGGGGTATCAATGTGCTTATGAACTTCAAGTCTTTGACTGCTGATAACCCTAACATACCAAACTATGCCTAGTTGGCTAACAGAATGGCAGGATATATAATTCCTGCTATCTGTAAAGGTTGCAGCCAACTCATGTCGGTCATGTGAACTCATTTGTAATCTTACACTGTTCAACTGGTCAACAATTCACCCATATGATAACAATTGGTCAACAATCACCCATATGATAACTGTCATTACCAAAGCACTACACTCTACATAAGGATGATTAATAGGTTGATTGATGTCAATATCTTATCTACCCCACCATATGTGGTATCCAATATCAGGAACTGGTGTTGCTGAATGCTAACAAAGTGCACCAACATGCTGACTGCATGACATCAACATAAAAAGCTACATGAGCTGAACTGACCAATGAAGGCCTAAATGCCTAGAAACCATTTTAAATTCTCTGTTCTACCTCCAAAATCTGGTAAAATGGATATGTCCTACATCCATGAAATTTTAAATAATGTGAAGCTAAGTCAAATTGTAATTATATATATATATATAACATATATCCTGGACTGGGCAATGTGTTGTGTTCTTGAGCAAAACATTTCATTTCACTTTGCTCTAGTCCACCAAGCTGGCAAAAGTGAGTAATTCTGTTTCAGCCTGTCCATACATTTTTATTTATTATGTTAGGAAGGGCATCCAGCTGTAGAAACACTGCCAGATCAGACTGGGCCTGGCGTAGCCTTCTGGCTTCCCAGACCCCAGTTGAACCGTCCAACCCATGCTAGCATGGAAAACGGATATTAAACAATGATGATGATGTTGTATGTGTGTGTGTACATATATATCTTTATAAAAGCTGAAACTTCACATTTCTTGTTTCTGAATTTCAAGTTTTCCAATCTTCAAACAAGATTTAAGGAATGATACAGGAAACCATTAATAAAAATATTCACATAATGAAAGCAAAAAGGATTCATGTATAAAGATAAAATTTTTTAAAATAGAAAATATTTGATTTGATGCATATCCAATGATAAAAATCAACTAACTAAAATCAAATGACTAAAAATAAAATGCAGAAATAATAGTAAAATTCAATCATACAAATTGCAATTATTTTAGGGTAAATTCATTCACAAGATGTCATTCATTCTCAAATTCTATAATTATTTTATTTATTTGTTTTAAATTAATTTATTGTCTTTGCATACGTATCCAATCAAGTATTTTTTGTATTTATTTGATTTTATTTTTGCACTCACTTTCAGCCAAATATTTCCATTTTAGGAACAATGACTCTCGAAGCAGATAAAGCTATAAATAATAGCATGTAAACATTGGGTTAAGAAAATCCTTGAATAGAAAAAGTCAAAGGCTGGTGCTTCAAGATTCACTGTTCCAAAAAAAAAAAAAAAAATATTTCACATTTTCTCAAAAATTTCTAACTCCTTATTGACTTTGTTTTACTTGCCTATCTGAATTCAAGCATCCTCTGCATTAGGGAAACATTGCATCTCTGAGAATTTTGCCATAACATGGAATTCTGTCATTCAAACCTATTTTTATTGGTTCCCATGTTATATGAATGTTAATAGGAAATATGTTTTGTGTTAGGGAATTTCATGTTGTTGCAAGATTTCCAGGGACACAACATTCCAACAATGCAGAAGATATAATGTTATCCTTGTGACATCAGTTATTCTTATCAAAAGTTTTCAATTTCATTCCTCAAATTGATTTTTGAAGATCAGAGACATGAAACTCAGAGTAATGAAATTTGAAGTTACCTTTGTAATAAACATTTTGACCCTCTATTTTCATTAACGAGTCCCCTCTTTTTTACCGACTTGTTTGTACCAAAATCTTAGCAACCATGTGATTTTTATGTACGACTGCATGCATGTACACACACATAGATGTTTCATGAAATCACTATATACAGAGCAATTTCAGTAGCATTTTTGGTAAGCATATTCTACTATAGGCCTGGGCCTATATGAATGGTTAGCTTGTTGCGTATATGTATTTATATGTATATGTGTCTGTGTGTGTGTAAAGAGAAAAAGTGCATGGATAATGACAACCCATGGCTTCGCTTGAGTGAAGTGATGAATGATGTTTACATTATTGACAATATGATTGGTCATTTTGTGCTTTCAAAGACTTGTAGAATAAAAAAAAAACCTTTATTGGAAAACAGGTAAGAATTACCTGCAGAAAAAGCATTTGACAATAAAATTCTACCCCTGTCCAACCTTTGCTTTCATGGAAAAATGGGTATTAAATGAAAGCACATTCCCAGAGCACTATCTTTGATACTTTTATTATTCCACAGGCTTTCTGGCCTTGTGCCAAATTAGAAAATAATTATTTTACTTGTTTCAATCTTAAAGGGTTTAGTCAGTCACATGAATCCCAATACTTATTTCTGTCTCTGGCCATGTGTATATGCGTATAAGTCTGTGTGTGCATGTCTGCATGTAACTGTATACTCCAGTGTATTTGTGTAAATATTTGCATCATCATCATCATTGTTTTAACAGCCACTTTTTCATACTTGCATGGGTCAGATGGAATTTCTTGAGGCAGATTTTCTATAGCTGGATATCCTTCCTGTCACCAACCCATACCCGTTTCCAAGCAAGGTGATATTTCCCTACAGCCAGACAGGGTTATACAGAAATTTAGAAATGAATGGCATTCATTTGCAACAACCATGCAAAGTCGAGATAAGGAGACACAAACATACACGTATAGACACACATATACATACAATGTGTCTGTGTGTATAATGGACTTATTTTAGTTTCTATCTACCAGATATACTCATAAGGCTTTGGTCAGCTTGTATATAATCTATCTCTATATATTGATATCAGTGAGGGTGTGTGTGTGTGTCTGTGCACATGTCTGTAACTGTAGTTATATCGAAATGTCTGTGTGTTTTGATTCAGAAAAAGCAATTATTTTCTTTATCAAGAGTATAAGGTGGAGTGATTGACATAAAAGCAGGAAGTTGATACCAAGTTAACATTGTCATTTTCACTGGTTCACCATTTTCTGTAACACGGTTTTATGTTTCTATGTCTGTTACATATGTTTGTGTATGTGTGTAAGCAGCTAATCATGTGTGTGTACATATGTACGTATATGTGTGTGTTCACTTATACATACACACACATACACACACACACAAATATATATAGATAGATAGATATAGATACATCTTTTTTTTTTTATCTTTTACTTGTTTCAGTCATTGAACTGCAGCCATAACATCCTGGGGCACTGCCCAGAAGGATTTAATGAAAGAAATCAACCCCAATACTTTTTTTTTTTACTTTTTAAGCCTAGTACTTATTTTATTAATCTCTTTTTGCCGAAGCACTAACTTACAGTAACAACCTTTACATAGACCCATGACAAATTGATAGAATATTCACTTAACAATCTCTATGTTACAGGAATATAAACAAACCAACACTAGTTGTCATGTGGTGGTGGATGACAAAGCATAAGCACACACACACACACGTGCTCACACATGTGCACACACACACACACACACACACACACACACACACATGTGCACGCACACACACACACTTGTATATGATGAGCTTTTTTCTGTTTCTGACTACCAAATCATCTCACAAAGCTTTAGTTGACCTTCTACTTTTGGAAGACACTTGCCCGAGGTGCTGTGTAGTGGAACTGAACTCTAGACCACATGGTTGGGAAGCATGCTTCTCAACTATACGGCCACACCATAATATATTTATTTATTCATGAGTAATTTAGCAACATTTTTTCATTTATTCAAGCTAGAGAATTACATTTTTCATTTATTCATACTAGAATTACTTCTACAAAAAATGTATTTCATTAATATAGAGATTGTCATAGATCTATGTAAAGTTTGTTACTGTTCTTTAGTTTATGACTGCACTAACTGAGCTGGCTGACCTAGCATTCAACCATGATCATCTTATCTTACTTTTCAGACATGATATACCCAATGTATGCTTTCTGTTTAAATGGTAGGGTATGATTTGTTGGATATTTGGCTGCTATTTCTAGCAAGTTGAATGACCACTTAGAGACCTACCTCTTAGTCTAGAGATAGGTAAGTTTGTTTTTTTACATATGTTGTAATATGTGATTTTATGAAGAAGACATACATATATTAATTGAATAGGTAGCTGTGCATATATACCTTTGATACAAAGACGTTTTGCAAGATCAAGTGTTCATGTATGAGAGGCCTTTCATTATGAATGGAAATTACAGGTGTGAGTAACATGTGAAATGAATTAGTTCTTTTGGGTATCTAAAACTTTCCTCACTCAGAACTTAACATCTATCTACAGTACTTGCTTACATGTGCAAAATAATAATAATAATAATAATAATTATAATTATAATTATAATAACAACAACAACAATAAATCATAATAATAATCATCATCATCATCGTTTAACGTCCGTTTTCCATGCTAGCATGGGTTGGACGGTTCAACTGGGGTCTGGGAAGCCAGAAGGCTGTGCCAGGCCCAGTCTGATCTGGCAGTGTTTCTACAGCTGGATGCCTTTCCTAACGCCAGTAATAATAATAATAATAATAATAATAATAATAAAGATCATGGAGAACCACACTAACTCTGAACAGTGACAATGAATCCCTAAATGCTGGTGATGTAAAAATTTCATGTAGCATTTTCCAGGGTGACTCACTGTCACCACTCCTCTTTCGTTTAGCCTTAATACCTCTCTCAAAACTGCTCAATGATGCGCAGTACGGGTATAAAATGTTTGATAAAAATATAAATCATAAATCAAATATAAAAAATGACCAACAACTCAAGGGCTTACTAGCGATAGTCAAACGATTCAGTGACAACATCAGAATGCAATTTGGCCTCGATAAATGTGCAAAAGCTACCTTTATCAAAGGAAAAATGACTGAAACATCTAACATACGAAAACCTTGACCAGCAGAATGTCAAAAGAACTAGACCCAGCGGAGAGCTACAAGTACCTAGGGGTAATTGAAGGGGACGGAATAAGGCATTCAGAGATGAAGGAAAGGATCAGGAGAGAATGTTATCGAAGAGTGAGAGCAATACTCAAGACAGAGCTGAATGCAAGAAACAGGATCGAAGCGATCAATTGCATTAGCCATACCAGTCGTGACTTACAGTTTCAATATCGTTAACTGGTCGATTACTGAAATATGTCAGCTTGACAGAAAAATACGAAAACTGTTGACAATGCATAGAATGCACCATCCTAAGGCAGATACAGAACGACTTTATCTGCCAAGGAAAGAGGGAGGCCGTGGTCTTTCACAATAACAATGAAGATTGCTACAATTGGCCTAGACACCTACCTGAAAAAGTCTGAGGACTGGATGTTAAAACTTGTCTCAAAACATGTCAACAAGAAAGCATCATACTCAGTAACAAAACAGGCAAAGGAATATCTAAGTGAATTCCGAATACAACAAATTTCGGAATTAGAGATAGACATACAAGAAACAAGCACAGAAAAAGCTAAGGGCATGAAAACCCGTGCCAAAACTGCGGCCTTAGATATTCTGAATAATAAATGGCAAGAAAAACCTCTCTATGGCAAATACCCAAGGAGAGCGAATAATGCAGATATTGACAAAGCCCTGACCCATCAATGGCTAATGGCCTCTGGCTTAAAATCTGAAACAGAAGGGTTTATCATAGCAGCTCAAGATCAATGCCTACCAACATATTAAAGAACCAGGCCAACATATTAAAGAACGGCAGTAGCCCAACATGTCGTGTATGTCGACAACAAAATGAAACTATTGATCATGTTGTCTCCAAGTGCAGTCTTCTAGTGCCTACAGAGTACCTCAACAGGCATGATAGAGCTGCACAATATATTCACTGGGTAATTTGCAAAAATCTGGATTTGCCCCATGAAAAAAACTGGTGGGAACACAATCCACCTTCAGTGCTTGAAAATGACCACATCTCACTCCTCTGGAACTTCACCATTCAAACTGACAGAAAGATAGATGCAAATAGGCCAGACATCATATTGAAAGACTTCAGACAAAGAACATGCCTCCTCATTGATATGACTGTCCCAATCGATATAAACGTATCTGTCAAGACCTACCAAAAACTGAGCAAATATAAAGATCTTGAAATAGAAATCAGCAAAATGTGGAACCTGAAGACTAAAACAATACCTGTTGTCATAGGTGCCCTGTGAATGATAGCGAAAGGGGTTGATTGCTGCCTAACTCAGATATCAGGAAACCCCAAAATGGCAGAAATTCAATAGATAGTGCTCATGGGAACTGCTCATATCCTATGCAAAATACTCTCTATGTAATCCCAAGGTTTAAAACAAACTTTTTTTAAAAAAATTTATTTATTAGACATTCACTAGTACAACACCAAAAAAAACCCCCAAATATATGGCACACTAGGCATAACAACAACGTGAACTTCCAACCTGTTGTCTCTTGAGGTCTCTGGGTGAGACTTGGAGCCAACTTGTACAAACATAAAGCAAAAGTCAAACATAGAATAATAATAATAATAGCTGACAGTACATGGAGCCTTCCCTACTAAGAGTGACACTGATAGGCTGTACTTGACCAGAGATTTGATCATTTGCCAGAACTGTATCAAAGAAGAGGAAAACAGCTTATGGTGGTATATAAAAAATGCTGTAGAGCCACTGTTGAAACACATGAAGGAGGCCGGTGTCATCAAAACTTAAAATTGTGACACTAAAGAAAAATTTAAACAAGAAATGAACAAAAAAAAAGTATGGAAGGAAAAAAAGATGTATGGTCAGTTTGCAAGAAATGTGAACGCCAAAACAAATACAGAGGACTGGTGGCTATGGATGAAGAGGAGTGACCTGAAGACAGAGAGAGAAGCACGCATATATGCAGCTCAGATACAAGCGTTAAGGACCAATTATATGATATGCAGAATTGACAACACTACTGATAGTGACAAATGCAGAATGTGTGGTGAGAGGGGTGAAACAGTATGGCACATCATTAGCAAATTCCTGAAATTGGCATAACATGAATACAATTGATGCCATGACAATGTAGCAAGAATGATCCATTGGGAGCTCTGTGGAAATCACGGCCTACAAAGAGCAAAGATGTGGTATGAATAAACTCCAGAAGGAGTCACTGAAAATGAGAACTGCAAAATCCTGTGGGATGTAATGATCCAGTGAGATCACCTGAGTAGACATTGGAAACTGGACACTGTTGTGGTGAATAAAAAAGAAAGAACATGTGTAATTATCGACATAGCATGCTCCAGTAACAACAGGATCAATGTGAAAGAAGAAGAAAAAATAAACAACTATGACGATTTAAAGTGGGAAATATGAAGGTTGTGATTAATGAAGAGAGTAGATATGATACCAATAAAAATTGGTGCACTAGGAATTATCAGCTCAACTACCAACATGGCTGTAAAAAAAAGATTGATGCAAGTGTGAAGGTAGAACACCTGCAAAAATCAGCATTGCTTGGAACTGCAAGAATTCTTCACAAGGTTCTTGAAGGATGACCAGTAAACAAGTGTCACCTAAGTCTGCTGGTTGTGGACAGCTGACACTTACCATCATACCCAGCAAAATAAGCTGTGAGTCTTCATATAATAATAATGATAATAATAATAATTGAGGGTAGAACATGCTCAAAAACTGCTTTATTGAGGACAGCAAGGATTTTGAGATTTGTATTTGAGTGTTAAGTATCTTCCACGATACTGAACATTTCCAAGTTTTATAATTCATGGAAAAAGACCCTATGAGATCTTTGCTGTCTGCTTTCACAGAATTAACTGGAGCAAGATAGGCTGCTCTGAGTGGTCAAATTTAATAATAATAATAATAATTGTTTCTCATATAGGCACAAAGATAGAAATTTTAGGGAGGCAGGTTTATTAATACTATCAACTCCAGTACTTGACTGGTATTTTATTTTATTTTATCAACCCTGAAAGGATGAAAGGCAAAGTTGACCTCTGCAGAATTTGGACACAGAACATGAAGATGGATGAAATGCCACTAAGCATTTTGCCTGGCATGCTAATGATTCTGCCAGTTCACCACCTTACTACTTACATATATTCTCATCATCCCTGTTTCCATTCATAGGTGGATATAGACTGTTGTATTGTTAGTATCTTTGCAACCAGATCATCTAAGCTAATGCTGAAACCTCTACATCATTATTTGACCTGCTAAATGTAGCAACCATGTCTCTCAAATTAAATACTGTTGTCTTTAAAACGGTTAAAGTTATATTGGATAATGTTGTTTGAGATACACACTGTCTGAAAAGAAAGGATGGCTGTGGCTTGGATGCTTTTCATTGCAGATCAACTTGACCAGACTAGAGTTGCCCTGAAACTAAATGACAACTACATGATCTTCTTACCATAAACTACTTGACTTTTATTGCACCAATTCTCTATTAGGTTGTCTGCAACCAACAGAATAACTTCATGTCTAGTCACTAAACTTGCTGGAAATTACAGTTAAATCTCACAATTTACATTTGCCATCTTAAAGTAATGACACATCAGATAATGTTGTCCAGGATACATTATGCCCCTTCATCCAAAAATAAAAAAAATAGGAAAAAAAGAAAGAGGACAAATTAGTCATTGTTGGACCACTTTATTAGGGTTGAAATTGTTGGACCACTTTATTGGGGTTGAAATGAATCTGAACAAAAACATATCACTTATAGCAGTTTGAACTCCTGACCTTGTAATTAGTTGTCCATCAGTCTATCCTCACAACCAATGAGATGTAAATCACACACATACACACACCAAATATATATGAAACTATAACTCTTTGTATGAATAGTTATATTTCAACCCAACATACTGCACTATCACATTTCCTTGATCTGTCTCTTTCTATTCGACACTATTTTGTTTACCAATTACATTTTCAATCTAAACTATATCTCTATTCAATGATAACGGAAATGATTACTCATTCTTTATATTCATCCTTTATTGATTTGAAATGACAAGCACAACTCATTTCTTTAAAATTTAATTTAATATTTTTTTTCCTTTTTTTTTTGGTATTTTGGTATTTCTAAAATAAAAAAAAAAATTATTTCTTCCTAATTTTTATCATAAAATAAAGTCAATTTCTTTTCATGCAGATTATTGATTAAGACATGAATGACTGTTAGAATCTGAATGAGGGTGTTCCTCACCATCTGCCTGTCTGTGTTATCAATACTGTTTTTAAAATGTTGTATTTCAAAGGCATTTTTATTCAGTTATTTTTTCTTTCTTTTATGTTTTTAATATTCTGATTTTTCTTTTCCTGTCACAAATCATGTTCAGTTTCACAGATGTAATGGGTTTTGTATATTTTATGTATGTATGTGATAAAAGATATTCTTGCTAGACTCAAAAGAAAAGAGGTAGCCGAAATTATATAGAAAGCTAGCTGATATGTTTATCCAGCTAGAAGGGAAAGCAAAACCTGGAAGTAAGTTGTAACAGGCAGATGAAGCTTGAAACATTTTGAAGTGAGATATAGTATAGGAGGACCATATAGGATCATTGGGTAAGTGGGTATCTGAAGTGATATAAGTGAAAATGAAAGAAAATTATTAACGTGACAGGCTTTTGAACTAAGAATAAGATTGGCACAAGGGAAGACTACATGAAGAAGAGCCAAAATTTTATATGTGCTACAGTTTGAGTAAGAAGATAGAGGTCTTTGCTAACTGTATATGTGCCATCATTTTTAATGAGGCAGATTTAGACATGGATTGAAGTAGCAGTTAGCATCAAGGGATGAGAGCAAGCACTAAGTGACTAAGGAAAGATGAGACGACCAGAGCAGCTGACTGTTGAAAAGAGGAAGACAAGTAAAAACAAGAAGGAAAAAAAAAAGAGGTGATGCAGTATATGTTACTGAATTTTAAAACACACTGTCATTGTACTTTCTCTTCACATATCTTTTACACTAAAGAAATTATGGTAATTCTCCCTCTCTTGCACTCTCTCTCTCTTTTCTTTATTTACATTTATACATGCACATAAATACTTACACATATACACACACACACATGCACCATTACACACATACATGCACACAAATACACATCCAATTTGTGTAGATATATACACAGCTTACAAATGTCTTCACTGTTTGTAATATTTTTCTTTTTGTTTTCTTTCATTGTTCTTTTCTCTCCTCTTACTCTTTCTCCTGTCTATTGACCTAAAATATTGGTCTAGCAAAGTATCAAAAAGAACAAAAGAGAAACAAAAAGAGACATGATTTCTTCTGCAGTGCATGCCCTACTTTCAACTTATTAGTGGTTCCTTGTACTTTGTAGAGCAGTGCCAGCTGTTATGGTTAAAATATACACCTCCTATTCACAGCTTTAATTTAATACATTGTCCATAATGCTGAACCACTTCATTATATAAGCTTGTATCTTTTCAAGATATTTTTTAACAAAGGAGGAATGCATTTGATCTTTATGAGCTTTGTGTACTGCAAATGATATTATATTGTTTGAGCTGCAAACTATCTATTTTGTCTATACATAGCCATATGTCTCAGATTTGAATTTGTGGGAATGATGAGGACTCTGTGCAATTTTTTTTTACATTCTTATCAGTTCTACATATTTAAAATGGCTTGAATTTTAATGGAATTCACTTTCTCCTTGTGTAACCTGCATTAGACACTAACTTGTAATTGAGGAATAGCTGCAATATCATAAATGCTGTGAGTGTTAGACATGTCCCCAAAGTAAACCACCAGATATTTTTAAAAGGGAACTGTTTTTTTCTTGTATCCCCCGTCTTCGATGTCATGGTACCATAATGATATTATGATGGATGGTTTAGATACACTGTACCAGTGTTGTAACAGCAAACAAGATATCAGTGCAGCCATAATAACAATGTAATGATCCAACAATCTCTTCACGAACAAACAATCAATATTCCAAATGAACTAACCAACCAACACCTTCCAACTTCATTACAAACTCAACTCAAACTCACACACCAAACTTCACACTGACCGCTACTATTTATAATCGTTTGGTCCAATCTATTTCTCACAAGGAGGCATCGTGGCTCTCATCACAACACTTCTCTATCATATGATTTAGTCAGTTAGATAGATAAAGAGGTCAGTGTATCAGACAATATTTTTTAATTAGGCATAGGAGTGGCTGTGTGGTAAGTAGCTTGTTTACCAACCACATGGTTCTGGGTTCAGTCCCACTGCATGGCACCTTGGGCAAGTGTCTTCTACTATAGCCTCGGGTTGACCAAAGGCTTGTGAGTGGATTTGGTAGATGGAAACTGAAAAAAACCCATTGTATATATATATGTGTGTTTGTGTGTGTGTATTTGTGTGTCTGTGTTTTACCCCCCTACATTGCTTGACAACCGATGCTGGTGTGTTTACATCCCCGTAACTTAGCGGTTCGGCAAAAGAGACCAATAGAAAAATTACTGAAACAAGTAAAAGAGTAAAGAAAGTAAAGAGTAACTTATGCTAGCCAGAAATTATTTGTGACTTTTTTTGCTTTATCTAAATATATGTTTGTCAACTAATCAAGCAGGTTTCAATGGACTCTGCTATGCTATAATTGCCCCTTACCTGCAAACAAATATCAGATTTTCCTTCCTTTAAGAATACAAATGAACTTCAAAAGGTTAATAGTTTTCTCTCCTTTTTATTTTTAATTTCTTGAAATTACATAAGGCAGTGATCTCACAGAATCATTATGGTGCTGGGCAAAACGCTTAGTGGCATCTCATTTGACTTTACATTCTGAGTTCAAATTCCGCCACAGTTGACTTTGCCTTTTATCCTTTCACGGTCAATAAAATAAGTACCAGTTAAGCACTGGGGGTCGATGTAATCGACTTAACTCCTCCTCCTAAACTGCTACCAAAATTTGAAACCGATTTCTTGAAATTATCTCCTTTTTCTTTGAGAGTCACCAACAATTACTGCTAGGTTTTTTTTTTCTTTCTCCAACTAAAAGGTAAATTTTAATTAGTAATGAAGAATATTTTTGAATCTGTCATTTATTGCATAAATTTCTAACACATTATAACTTCATTATAAAGTAAAATATATATAAAAAAAAAAAGACAATTTTCTCTAGCATTAAGACCGATACGTTTTTGAGAATGAAATGACTGTCCTGCTACATGGTTGTTTGACTGACAAAAAATAGCACTAAGCCTCCTTTAAATCACATCTTGAAAATAGAGGAACATTGCACCTAATGTACTTCTAGATTTGCAACATCTCTAAACAACAGATGCAATGTCATGGTCAGAATATCTTGTGATCTAAGGTCTGACCAGAGAGTGGACAATAAGAACTGATATCCTTTAGTTTTCTTATTTTCTTGCCCAGTCATTTCTCTCATTTTGCACTTGTCTTGTCTCTAGTTGTCAATTTATGTATGACCCAAAGAAATTACATTTGACAATTCAAACCAAAAGGATGGGGACCTCTATGCAGCCACTCAATCTGCTAGAAATAGAAATTAAACCTCACTCAGATCATGCCCTACTTTCAAAGAAGAAAGGGAGCATATGATAGATAATGCAGCACTGGGTAAACTGTGTAGGAAAAAGATAGATTGGTCATGATTGGATTTCATTTGATCATTGGTTTGTTTGAGTTGAATAGACATAGGGAAAACAACTCCAGAAAATGAAGAATTTTGCCCCTTTTCTTTATCAGTTACTACAAAAAAGATTGGCTAGGCTTTAAAAGATTTGCTGTCTATCTTTTTGTTTGGAAACATTTTATTTTTAATTTATTCCTATTCTGAGAAAATTATATTTTATGTGCATGTGTTCTGAGAAAGGAAGAGGGAGTGTAAGCTCAACTCACTGCCAGTGTTCAATTCATTTCTCTTACAGGTGTCATGTAGACAATAAAAACAACTATTTCGATTATATCTTCTCCAAGAAACCCTGGAATTGGTTAGATGATCAAGAGTTCGACCTACCCACTGACATTCTAATAGCACGAGTCAATGTAGAAGCCTTTAGGCAGTCACTTGACCTACTAGAAATAGCAGCCAGATCTCTCAAATTACATTCTTTTCTTTTAAAATGGGAAGGACATATGAGCTACTGTTGATCAGGATAGTCTGGGCTATAATGACTTTTGATTATTAGGTCTGCTCAATCAGAACTCATTTGGGACTAAACAACAATAATAACTGCAGAGTAAATCTCTTTTTAAACATCATGGGTATTTAGATCTTGCAGTTCCAATTTGCTTATCCGTGGATGAGAGTGGGGCATCCTAAAGTTTGTTTTATATTAACCAATAGTTTTCTTTTTTTTTCTCTCTCTCTTAGCAGCTTCTCTAACCAAAGTAGTGTTACAGTTCTTTCAACTCACCTGATGCAATTTGCAATTAATTTGGTTTTTCATCTGCCCTGATACAGCAGAGAATATTTGTTATTAAATTATAAGCATCTTCCTGCTGCTTCTCAGACAATGTTGATGCATTAATAATAAACTAGCATCAATAATTACAAAATACAGCATACAGTTAAGTAATTAATCTAATTTCAATAGAGTTGAGATCATTTTCCAGATGGCATCTTTTAAAATTGGAATTTTTAACTGCATGATTACTTTAGAACAATTCAATAATTAAATTTTTTAAAAAATCTTGCTGTATGTGAACCTTACTTAGTAATCTTTTAAGCCAACTATTATATTTAAAACATCTCTTCCTGGATATAGTGATTATACTTACAATACTTGGCTGTGATTGGCCTACTTTAACTTTTTCATTACCATATCTCTGTTGAAATACATAGCCTTTATTTCAATTAATTTTGAAAATAACAACAAACTTTGTAAAATAAATTTGTCACTATTAAGCTAGTGTTTGGAACATAATTTAACACAAAATTTTAATGGTAAGTTTCAATTTAGATCACTTCAAAATGGCAAATTTGTATCAAAAGGTTTAACCCTTTCGTTACTGTATTTATTTTGAGATGTTCTGTGTTTCTTTCAATTACATTAAATATAACAAAGAATTTAGTAAAATAACTTAGTTATCATTCAGCTAGTGTTAGGAACATAAATTGTGACTTAGGTTTGGTGGAAGATTTGAATTCAAAACTTATGAAAACAAGACATTTATACTAAAGAGCCAGTCGGGTTGGTAACAAAAGGGTTAAGACATGTGTCTTCTCTGTGAAGTTAAAACTTCGACTATCAGGAAGGAGCTTTATGATTACCTTCATAGTACATACGCCAGGTTTCTCATAAGGTTTCAAAGTATACATGTCATGTCATGAACACAAGACCAAAGAGGAGACTTATGGACACATTCCACCCATCTCTACTGTTTTTGTTTAATGCAGGATAAGTTTTACTGGACAGTGCCCACATGATGAACAAGATCAGACGTTGTATTTGGGAGACTTTCAGACTCTAATAGAAGACAAACACCACTCAACTACATTGATGTTAACTAGCACTCCATTGATTACAACGATAAGAGTTCCAGTTGATCTGACCAATGGAACAGCCTGCTTGTAAAATTAACATGCAAGTAGCTGAGCATGCCACAGATACACCCACCCTTATCATAGTTCTCAAGGAAATACAGTATGACACAGAATGTAACAAGGCTGACCCTCTGAAATAGAGGTACTACTCATTTTCACCACCTGAGTGGACTGGAGCAACATGAAGTAAAATGTCTTGCTCAAGGACATAATGCACCACCAGGAATTGAACTTGTGACTTCATGATTGTGAGCTGAATATCCTAGCCACTAAGCCACTAACCCACTACATTTATGTTATTGGTAGAGACATGCAACATAAAACTGAGGATTAGCAAAGCTATTGAGGAACAGAGATTCCTGGTGCAGCATTGCAAAAAGTATCTCATTTGAGGCTGCTTGAAGAAGGAAGAGGAGACATTACAAAAATTGTAGTTGGGTATAAGATGACAATAATATTTTCAAATAATTGTATTATAACGAATGACCTTATGGTTATGATATGTTGATATTTATTGGATATTTATGAAACCTTTGATAATAAAGCTCAGGTGAAGATTCTATCCTAAATTCTCGTCCAGTCAATACTGAATTTGCTGAATAATTAATTTTCTTCATTCATCACTGTCATCTTCAGCAGTGTGTATTTATGTATAAGTGTGCATGCATACACACACATACACAAACACACATACCCCACACAAATACACACAGCAGTTTTGTAACAATTGGACTGAAAATTTCCCAATATTCTTATAATAACCAAGTGTTCTTGCATTAATAAAAGTGTTTTTCTGATTCAGTTTTCTAAGAAAATCACCTAATGATAAATCTGTTAACTTATTAATTTATTTCTAAGTATCTGCTTCTAAATTTATGACACTCATTATCACTTTTCTTTGACTTAAAAATCAATACAAAGCTCATTGTTTACCACATTTTTATTCTCTAACTTTTGTATATGCTGCTTCTGATAAATCCTAACAAAACTATATTTAATAATATCATATGCTTTGATGTACAGGGTCATTTTCAAAAAAACACTTCTTGTAATTAAGATTAATTTGATTTTAAGAAGGCAATGAAAAACCTATATGATAGCTGGCAAATTTGAAATGCTGATTATAAACAGCATTGAATTATTGTGAAATTTTATATATATATATATGTATATATATATAAAGGTGTATGCATAGCTATATTGTTATGAAGCTTGTTTTGTAACTAATTGGAATCAAGTTCAGTCCCATTGTGCAGTACCTTAGGCAAATGTCTTTTGCTATAACTCCAGGTTGACCAATGTCTGTCAAAGAATTTGGTAGTTGGTACTTGTGTGGAAACCCGTCATATATGTATATGCATCTTTGTTCTTGTGCCGCCCACCCACTTAGTAACCAGTGTTGGTTTGTTTATGTCCCTGTAATCTAGCAGTTTGGCCAAAAAAGCCCAGACTTAAAAGATAAGTACTGGGGGTGATTTGTTCAACTAAAACCCTTTAAGGCAGTGCCCCAGCTTGGCTGAATTCCAATGATTGAAACAAGTAAACGATAAAATATACAGAAGATAACAATGGGGAATATTCCGCTATAAATATCTTTAAAAAATTATAGTATACTGTGTATATATATATATTTTTAATTTTTTTTACGACCAGACCATCAGATGTTGTTACACATCGCTGGTCACAATGCGATCGCATTGTTTTAGCCTTCGAATGATGCCACCCCGCTGGCTAAGCGAGCAGGCCAATAGAAGAAAGAGTGGTGAAAGAGTACAGCAAGGATCACCACCCCCTGCCGGAGCCTCGTGGAGCTTTAAGGTGTTTTCGCTCAGTAAACACTCACAACGCCCGGCATGGGAATCGAAACTGCGATCCTATGATCGCGAGTCCGCTGCCCTAACCACTGGGCCATTGCGCCTCCACTTATACATATATATATATATATATATATCATCATCATCATCATCGTTTAACGTCCATTTTCCACGCTAGCACGGGTTGGACGGTTCGACCGGGGTCTGGGGAGCCAGGGGCTGCTCCAGGCTCCAGTCTGATCTGGCAGTGTTTCTACAGCTGGATGCCCTTCCTAATGCCAACCACTCCGCGAGTGTAGTGGGTGCTTTTTACGTGCCACCTGCACAGGTGCCAGAGGGGTCTGGCATCGGCCATGATCAGTTGGTGCTTTTTATGTGACACCGGCACAGAAGCCAGTTGAGGCGGTGCTGGCATTGGCCACGTTTGGATGGTGCTTTTTATGTGCCACTGGCACAGAAGCCAGTCGAGGCAGTGCTGGCATCAGCCACGTTCGGATGGTGCTTTTTATGTGCCACCGGCACAGAAGCCATTCGAGGCGGGGTTGGCATCGGTCACGTTCGGATGGTGCTTTTTATGTGCCACTGGCACAGAAGCCTGTCGAGGCGGTGCTGGCATCGGCCACATTCGGATGGTGCTTTTTATGTGCCACCGGCACAGAAGCCATTCGAGGTGGGGTTGGCATCGGTCACGTTCGGATGGTGCTTTTTATGTGCCACCGGCACAGAAGCCATTCGAGGCGGGGTTGGCAACGGCCACAGGTGCCAGAGGGGTCTGGCATTGGCCACGATCGGTTGGTGCTTTTTATGTGCCACCGGCACAGAAGCCAGTCGAGGCGGTGCTGGCATCGGCCACGTTCGGATGGTGCTTTTTATGTGCCACCGGCACAGAAGCCATTCGAGGCGGGGTTGGCATCGGTCACGTTCGGATGGTGCTTTTTATGTGCCACCGGCACAGAAGCCATTCGAGGTGGGGTTGGCATCGGTCACGTTCAGATGGTGCTTTTTATGTGCCACCGGCACAGAAACCAATCGAGGCTGCACTGGCAACGGCCACGTTCGGATGGTGCTTTTTATGTGTCACCGGCACAGGTATCACAACTACTGTTTCCATTGATATTTGGTTCTATGTTCATGTACATGCACTTGACTCAACAGGTCTCCTCAAGCACAGCGAGATGTTCCGGGATCCAAGGTACTTTGAATGGGCAGGGGGTATGCGGAACTGGTGCCGGAAGCATCCCGGGTCTTAGTAGTCACAGCACATCTCCAGAGATCTCAGTCCTTCGCCATTGCCTCAGTGAGGCCCAACGCTCTGAGGTCATGCTTGACTACCTCATCCCATGTCTTCCTGGGTCTACCTCTCCCCCCATTGTACATATATAATAGACATAGGTGTGGCCATGTGGTAAGAAACTTGCTTCTCAACCACATGGTTTTGGGTTCAGTCCCACTGCATAGCACCTTGGGCAAGTGTCTTTTACTATAGTCTTGGGTTGACCAAAGCCTTGTGAGTGGATTTGGCTGATAGAAACTGAAGGACGCTTATATATGTGTGTTTTTGTCTGTTTGTCCCTCCACCACCACCACTGCTTAACAACCAGTGTTGGTGTGTTCACATCCTTGCAATTTAGTGGTTCAACAAAAGAGATTGATAAAATAAGTACCAGACTTTAAAAAGTTAAACTCTGGGGTTGATTCATTTGACTAAAATTTCTTTAAGGCAGTGCTCCAGAATGGCCATAGTCTAATGACTGAAACAAGTAAAAGAATGTGTATATATTGTTTATATGACCAGATGGGATGGTTTTATATAATAATAATAAACAACCCAATGCAGCATCCTTAAAATGTTTTGTGTCTATGCTTCATTATCATCATCATCATCATAATTATTTTACATAATTTTCCATGCTCATACAGGGTGAGCTGGCCTACATAAAATCCTTTGCTATCTCATCAGCGAAGTTCAACATTATTTGATCTGATCTCCGTTTCTTCTTTTGTTCTCTCATTATATCGAAACTTTACCATCCAGCAGGAATCACCTGTTCATGTTGTATGTGTATATTTCTACAAGTAGTTCCTTAGATACTGCATTTTATACTTTTTATATATTTACTACCCAGCTGCTGTCTCAGTTCAAATGTGTTCTACTTTTCATGCCCATTAATGCTTTGTATCTATTGGATTATACTTAATTTCTTTCTTTCTGGTTTCCACAATTCTTTCATACTTAATGCCAATATTTTACAACCTTGCAGCATTTCAATTCTTACATATACTTCACACAGTCTTCATGGGGAAGGAAAGAAAACCCTTTGTTGTCAATGACTCTCTGAAATATTTTTCACTCATTTTTTTTTACTTTACTGTACCACCTCCAATTTTAGATATGTCACTTATCTTCATCTATCTGACAATATTACTGCTTTGCTACTCAAAGGCTGTGAGCTGACAGAATCATTAGCATGCTAGGTAAAATGCCTAGTGGCATTTCAAGTGAAATTACATTCTGAGTTCAAATTCTGCTGAGGTTGATTTGCCTTTCATCCTTTCAGGGTTGATAAAATGAAGTATTAGTCGAGCACTGGGGTCGATGTAATTGACTTATTCTTTCTCTGGAACTTGCTGATCGTGTGCCAAAATTGAAACTTATATTACTGCCTTGCTGTAAAAATTAAGAAATTTGGCAAAATCATCACGTTCAAAGCAGCAATAGACTAATATATCTCTCCTAAACTTTCCTAGTGAGATTTGTTTTTGATGTCATTAGTACACACATTCTTATTTCTAACTCACTGCATGCAATTTGACACCAATATCACGCATGATTACTTCACCCCCACCCACATCTCTTCAGCTCATATGCACCCTTATTAAGCTTTCATTTATATTGGCATCAACAAAATTTTTGATTTAGTCACGATAACCAACCAGCTAATAATGAGAGAACACAAAATACTTGCTAGCAAACTGTCTTTCAGGATGCCAATCCTATGTAATATACATAGACATGGTTGTGAGGTGAAGAACTAGATGGTTCCAGGTTTAATCCCACTGCTTAGCACCATATCCTTTAGTTGACTTATGTGTTGTAACTGGAATTTGATAGACAGAAAGCATGCAAAATCCTGTCATATGTATATATAAGTAAGTGTTTGTATTTATTTTTGTTTGACCCAACACCATCAGTCAAAGTACAGAGTTGTGCCAAAATAAAAAAGGACCTACCAACTTGATTAACAGAGATTAATGAATTAAAAGCAAGATTGAAATAAGTACTGCAGTGAATATGATCAGCATGGCTAAGATGGCAAGCTGGCTGAATCATCATCACTGCACCAGACAAAATGCTTAGCAGTATTTTGTCTCTCTTTGCATTCTGAGTTTAACTTCCACCAAGGTCGACTTTGCCTTTTTTTGGGGTCAGTAAAATAAGTTTCAGTTGAATATTGGGGTGAATGTAATTGACATAGCCCCACCCTAAATTGTTACCCTTGAGCCAAAATTTGAAACTAATGAGCATGGCTTCAGAACTTAAGCCATTAGTAAAATATAAGAATATTACAACACATGCAGAATTCACATTTTCTCAAATGGAATACCACAAGGACCTACCTCTCTTCAGCTTATAACAATATTTCCTTCCCACATTTCAAATCATACACATAACCTCATTATACAGATGATAATACAGTCATATTCTCACCAACCTGCAAAAACGTCTCCAACTATACATCAAAGCTTGGTTTCAGAACATTAGTTGAGAATATCAGCTGTACAATTAACTTAGCACACTCACAGATACTAGTTTTGGCCATCAGAAAGAAATAGTATTAGTTTACTAATACCAGATAAACCATGGATTATAGTAGTCCTGTTTGAATCCTAGTTTCTTCTCAGCAAATCACAAATGATACAAAACTGAATATTCACATCACAAGTGGCACAGAGGCCAAACCTACCAATGCAATGAAGCAAAAATACCAGAAATGAAATATCATATGGACATATAAGTAGCACAGTTTCTTATAACAGTTAGCTACAGTTTGCACAATCACTGCTACTACATTAAACTTCAAAAGAAAAAATGACATCTAGAAAACACCAATGTAATACCACTCTATTTTAAAACCAGTGTCCATTAAAAGAAAATACAAACACAAACATAGCAGTAACTTTAATAATCACCTTATTAGCATTAATGTGTATCCCTGCACATTACTGATTAGTGCCTGTTGACTTGCTAATACACCATTTCTGCCTCTACATTGAGCCAAGAGGTAGTTTCTTCATGGTTATTGAACCAGCCAGAACCACCAGTAAACTTTTCTTCAATCATCCTTAGAAGGTTTAAATATATATATATATATATATATATATATATATATTTAAAGTATGTATATATATATATATACACACACTCACTCACACACACACACACACACACACACACACACCACACACACACACACACACACACACACATATATATACACACATATACAAGTGCAGGCATGGCTGTGTGATAAGGAGCTTGCTTCCCAACCACATGCTTCCGGGTTCAGTCTCACTGCATGGCACCTTGGGCAAGTGTCCTCTAATATTTGGATTTGGTAGAGAGAAACTAAAAGCCTATGTGTGTGTGTGTGTTTACATCTGTATTTGTCTCCCGCCACCATGTAACAACTGGCATTGGTGTTTTTATGTCATTGTAACTTAGTAGTTCGGTGAAAGAGTCCAATAGAATAAGTACCAGGCTTTAAAAAAATAAGTACAAGGGTTGACTCATTTGACTAAACTTTCATGAAGGTGGTGCCCCAGCATGGCCACAGTCTAATGACTGAAACAAGTAAAAGATAAAAGATAAAAAATTTTATGATATTGTCTCAGTTAAACCATCTCAGAATAAAAACAATGATCATGACTAGAATATCTTTTGATCATAGGTCTGCTTGAGTAGAACTCACCTAGGGTTGAACAACAGTGCTGACAGACTTTTCAGAAAGAGACTGGTTTGTGACAATGCATCAGCATATTGCAGGCCTATCTGTGTTATTAAAAATAATCACTTTGTAATTATGTGGTTTTAGGCTCAGTTTCACTGCCTGCACCTTAGACAAAAGTCTTCTACTACAGTGCTGGGCCAACCAGTGCCTTTTGAGTGAATTTGGTAGATGGAAACTGCATGAAAGCCTATCGTGTGTGTGTATCTGTCTGTCTTTCTGTGTGTATTGAGTTCTAACAATAGATTATAAGTATTGCTATGCCTAAGCAAAATCATTATATATGTATATGTATGTGTGTGTGTTTGTGTTTGTTCTATCCACTGTGTGACAACCAGTGCTGGTTTGTTTATGTCCTTGTAACTTAATGGATCAACAGAAAAGACCAATAAAACAAGTACCAGACTTAAAAAAAAAAAATAAGCACTGGAGTTGATTTGTTTGACTAAACACTTCAAGGCAGTGCCCCCCAGCATGTTACAGCTGCAGTCCAATGACTGAAACAAGTAAGAGATAGAAGATATCCTAATTATTACTCTATAATCTCATATAATAAAATACTCTATATCAGAAGAAGTAGAACTGTATTTATTTGGGCATGGGCATGAGTTGGGTATATTTGGACTATTAGATTGTTGTTTGAGCTACTGCTTCATATGCCAGAGGCCTTTTTGATGAGAGCTGACCTCAGGTTACACAATACTAGCAGCTAGCTATGTCAGGTAGTTGACAAATACTGTCAACTACATCTTGCAAGCTATATCACTACCTCCAGCACTTTCATTTCAGTTCTCAAACAACTTTTAAAAGATTCTTTGTTTCTTTATTTGTCTTTCACTTGTTCCCTCCCAATCATGGACTGAATTCTTAATCAATGTTGCATGCTAATTATATTTCTTAATGATACTGCTAGAAAATATCAAAGCATATAGTTTGTAAAAATACCTTACAGCAGAATATTGAATGTTGAGAACTGTGTGTGTCAATAATATAGAAATTTTCAAGTGAGTTCTGGAGACTTGCATCTTTGAAGATGAACATTACAGTTAAGTTAGACGATTATATTAAAATAGTCTGAGCTAGTTGCTTCCAAGAAATTAAAGACATTGAGATAAAGAAATAAGTTATGATAAAGTTGCTGTTACCACCATCATCTGTACTACTACTACTACTATTACCACTACTGCCACCGTCATCATCATTATCATTTTGCACTGCCACTATCTCTGTTCTTTACAAGTATAAAAATGCTTTGGGCTAAAGGAATTATTTGATACAGGCTCTCATACTTCTGTACTTACATCTTGTTCTTACATGCTAATCTCTCTTGGGTCCCCCACAATCCAGTGTTAATTATCGATTTAATATGAATTACATCTCAATTACAATTTCACAATTTATTAACTTCATGTTAAAGTAAATAGTAGGACCCATGGGAACCAGTGATGGTTTGAATGTAAGCAATTCAAAAGTGCAATATTTTAGTGTTATATATGTTAGCCATGAAGAAGAGGGGAAAATGTAACATTTTAAGTAGTATCCTGCATCAGAGAGTGATGTTTTCTGTTCTACTTTTGCTAAAGAAATAACTTTTGAATCTGAGAAAAATAGCTTAGTTATCTAATAAACAAATAAATAGGCTAGGTAGCACGATTTCCTAAATCTAGCTATGCCCTTATGATGTGATTTTTTTTTGTTAGAAAAATAAATTCATTTTCACATACATTCACACAAGGCAGAGGAAACCTTTCATATTCTTATAGATACAGATTTATCTGCATATTTATCTTTTTTTTTTTTTTTAGTTTCTTTTTAATATAAGTATTCAAATAGTTTGAAAACTATTTGAGACTGTTGTTTTATGTGAGCTAAAAGTGAAAAACAATTCATGAAATATATTCTGATTGACTGTTTTGATTCTTCAACTTTGAAAATGAAATCTGATTGAATTATTTCTGCTCTGAATGAGAAGTTTACAAAGAACAAAACTCTTCAATGAGCACATTAATACTATCCTTATAAACTGTCAACCATGTAACACCAAGAATTGCAATATTTCCAGGTCATTAGATATTCAGACACTCTATGGGAAGCTTTGTTCATCATTTTCCCTTTTGCTCCTTGACTTGCTATGAATACAAAAACTAGTATAAAACGGAAAATTCAATAACTGGAGATTACTGTGGATAGAGTTATTCCTTTATATATAATTTTTTTCCTGTTGTATTTATTACATGCATTGATCACTTGCAAAATAGAATTAAGAGGTGTCATTCTTTTATATACTTGTGATGTTTAACAATAGTTCTATTTTAGCTAGAGAAATAACTTTTAAATCTGAGAAAAATAGCTTAGTTATCTAATAAACTAACAAAGCTTCACTGGTAAATTGTTAGGAAATAAATAATCTGTATTGAGGTAATGAATGAATGCATCTATATCGGCATGAGAAAGGATGCATTTGGTCTCCTAAAAATATTTAAAGAATAATTCTCTTCTCAGAGGAAACCCACAATGGTTTAAAAATAATATTGATTTTTTTTCTTTTAGCAGGCACAAAGCCATTTTCTGTTTTTATTAGTCAAAAGGTGTAGTGTATGAAAACAACCCAAGGGTATAATGAGTAAGCTGTCAGTTGTGAAATGACTATAACTGTTGTTATGATTTCATAGAAATCATAGTTTTAAAGTACCATCTAACTTTTACCATTGCTTGTAGCACATTCTCAGTAGAATTGTCAGTTATTCAGATCAGTTAAGAAAATTTTGACAGCTGTTAGCTACAACGACAGCAGTAGTTCCTGGTAGAAAAACATTTCCAAAATAAAAGACAAAAGAGACAAGAAAAGGCTTACAGTGCCAGAAGATTAGATCAATTTTCCTTGTTTATGACGATCAAAGTAATATTTCCTGGTGTTTTGGTATCTATTCCAGATAGTTTATAGAACTAAGATAATATGGAGTAAAGAGTCCTACCAAGGAACGTAAGGAAATGCTTCCAACAGATTTGAGCACATTGCCTATGAGCAATTACTTTAATAACCTACACCCTAGCTGAGGCCATTTTATTGCTATTCTGGTTATATTTAAAACCTGTTCATTTTAGAAGTTTATTTCTATTCCTACTTTTTACTTGCTTTAGAAGAGTAGTGCCCATGGCATTTCCTTCACAGCCTCCATAGCTGGTAGACAAAGGGAGTAGTTACTCTCAGATCAGAAGCCTGGTCCAAGAGGTTGCTATAAAGTATACCCAACTGAAGGTGTCTAGCCACCATGTGGTGATGACAAATCTTATTTCTTTGCTGCCCACAAAGGGCTAAACATAGAGGGGTCAAACAAGGACAGACAAACGGATTAAGTCGATTACATTGACCCCAGTGCATAACTTGTACTTAATTTATCGACTCCGAAAGGATGAAAGGCAAAGTCGACCTCGGCGGAATTTGAACTCACAACGTAACGGCAGATGAAATACAGCTACGCATTTTGCCCAGCATGCTAACAGTTCTGCCTCAGGATGGGAATAGTGGCTTTGATGGGCTTCTACACAGTTTCCACTTACAGAAATTTCATTTCCAATACTTTAGGCAATTGAATCTATAATACAAATCATATGTTTAAGTTGCAGTGTACTGAGATTAACTCTGAAACCATGTAATCATGAAGCAAACTTCTTAACCAGATAATCATGCCTGTTTATCTATCAGTTGACATATACTATTATTTACCTTGATAATACCTTGAGGTATTAAATAATTTCTATTTCCTATGTAACCTGATTAGCTGTGGCAGAGAATGTTCTGAAAGTGTAATAGCAAGAATAAGAACAAGATGGAAAAAAATTCAAGGAGCTATTACTTAAGTTGGAATAAAAACTTTCTTTCTCAGAGTGAGAGGCAGACTGCATTATGCTTCTGTATGAACAAAATGCAAGTTGGTAGTGAGGTTTGGGCACTGATTGCAGAGGATCTGCAGAAATTAGAAAAAAAGATGAAGCAAGCATGTTCTGCTAGATGTGCATAAACAACAGAGTAGAAATGTGTTAAGAGAAAAAAATGGACAAAAACAGAACTATGTATCATGTCATCCCATAAGTTCTGTCCAATTTTACCTTTTTTAAAATTGAATGAAATTTAATAGAATTTTAGAATGTCTAATGGAATTAAAAATTATTTTTATCCATTTGTGTATATTTAAACTAATTAAATATTATTTTACAGAATAATAGAATTAAAATTTCTTTGATTAAAACCCTTTCTAACATGGAAGTATCCAAAGAGCATTTGAGGCACATAATGCTTTATGAGTACAAAAAGGGAAGCTCTGCAGCCGAAGTGACTTGAAACATACACTCAGTTTATAGGAAAGAATGCTTGAATGAAAAAACTTGCAGAAGATGGTTTGCAAAATTCAGAAGTGGAGATTTCAGCCTTGAAGATGAAGATTGAACAGGACATCCAGTTTAGTTTGATGATAAGCTCCTTGAGGCATTACTTGAAGAAAATCCTGCATTATCAGTTGAAGAATTGACGAAAAAGCTTAGTTCAGACCATACAACTGTTCATCGTCATCTTCAACAACTTGGAAAGGTTCCTAAACTTGGAAAATGGGTACCTCACGAATTGTCCAGAAGCAACCACAAATCCCGAGTTGACATCTGCTCTTCTCTCCATTCTCATGAACTCATTTTACCTTTTTTGGATAGACTTGTGACTGTTGATAAAAAAATGGATCTTCTATCGAAATGTTAAATGCTGTAAACAGTAGCTTGGTAAAAGGGAAAAAGCTCAATCACAACCAAGAAGTGAACTTCATGGGAAAAATGGTTCTTCTCTCTATCTGGTGGGATTGCAAAGGAGTAATTGACTTTGAATTGTTACCACCTAATGCAACAATCAATGCTCAAGTCTACTGTCAGCAATTAGAGCATTTGAACCAAGCTTTGAAGAAAAAAAGACCTGCTTTAGTGAATTGAAAGGGAGTGATGTTTCATCAGGACAATGTGCGTTCCCACATTGCAAAGATCACATCACAGAAGTTCGAAGAGCTTGGTTGGGAAAAAATTCCTCATCCACCTTATTCTCCCAACCTTGCTCCTTCAGACTACCATTTGTTTCGTGGTTTACAGAATCATTTGGGGGACATAACGCAAGCCAGAAGGAGGTTGAAACTAACATTTCAGAGTCCTGGGCTTTGAAACCAAGAGTTTTACATTGATGGGATTAAAAAGCTAGTAAATAGATGGAAGGAAGTCATTGATAATTAGGGAAAGTACATTGATGATTAAATTTCAATTAAATATAACATTTGATCACTTGTTTTCTTTATTCAAAATTTGGACAGAACTTATGGGATGACCTAATACAAGGAAGAAGACTGTTAATATGGGCATGTGATGTACATGGTTGAGGAAAGCTATACAAAAAAGATGTTGATCACTCATAGTGGATGAAAACTGTGGACAATGGAAGCCCAAGAAGAATGGCATGAAGTGATGAAAACTGATCTTAGGATGTTGAACCTCACAGGAAATGACTAAAGATCAAGATGATTGGTGATAAGCAGTGCTTGAGAAAACCCTGTCCTTCAATGCAAGCATGGTGAAACTGACGTTATGGAAGCATAATGTGCATGTACACAACAGAGCTCCTCATCCAAAATCCTTCCCAGTCAAGTCTACATTTGCTGCCACCCATCATCTCCTTCTCACTCATACCTCCATCACTCTTCTGTTTACTATATTATTTTGAAATTCTAATTAATGAAAACAGGACATATTATTACACATATCATCACCTTTTCTGCACTACCAGTCATCACTCCTTCTTTCCCCAAGCCACTTTCTATTTACATCCATCCCTTATTTTTACCATTGACTGCCTACTCTCATTCATCATTCACTACATTCATCCCCTATATACATCTGACCATCTCCACCTCAATTTCTATGCATCATTTATTCTTTCTTCCTTACCCCACCCCCACACACTCTTGTGCTTTTACTCACCTTTCCTGATCCTTGTCTCTACACCCTCTTCTGTTAATCATTTTGGACATGTTATCTTGAGGATACACTCTGGTATCTCATCACCACTACCTTTATCTCCCTTCCAGCATCACTTCACCACACCCACCCTTATATAATGCATAGTAGCCCTGAATCTCTTCCACAATAATAAACCTTATCATTGATACCTGTAAGTATGGCACATGAAGAAAGGGAGATATTATTTGTATCCTGTAGAGGAATATCTGTCTTTTACCAAGATATATAACTGATATTTGTTTGATGAGTAGCTGTCATAGACCCCCAGTATATAATTGTTAGTTGTGTTAATAATTACCAATCATTATATATTTCACAATACATAATTGGTATATGTCTAGATGGACAGCTATCATTGTCTATTTCACAGTATATAAATATTATCTTTTTTAATGAATGGCTGCCATTGGTTGCATCACAATATATAACAGATCTGTCTTGAAAAGGAGCTGCCACTGACCATTGTATATAATTGGTATTTGTCTAAATGAATAGCTGTCAGTATTCTTATTATAGTTTTTAACTTATATCTATTTTTTTGATTCTGGAAGAAATAAAGTTTTATAATCCACAATTGACATTTGGTTTTGATATCACACAACTAACATACTGTATTAGTTATAGTGAATTGGAGTCTTCTGAAAAGAATTTGATAAATTCAGTTTCTGTGAAGAGTGAAGAATTTGATTTTTTAGAGTTCCTTACCTTTTGGTTCACTGAAGAAGGCAAATGGCAAAAGTGCAAAACATTTGATTATTCATTTCTAGCAGCAGTTAAACTTCTGAAATTCTTCTAGGAATTTTTCTAAGGATTAATTGCTGTTATTACATACTATCACCAGTTTCCTTAGATTCTTGATTTTTACCAAACTTGCAATAAAATATATGCTTTAGTGTGTTCATTAGTCCAGGCTATATCAATACTTTAGTGTATAATATATGTTTTGTTGCTTTTGTGGAGCAGTTAAATATTTCTCATATAAGATGTCATTTGGAAAAGGAAATTAACTGATCTATTTCAATTAAATGTATAACAATACAGTGTAAAGATATACACCTCATGTAGAGACAAGAAGAAATTTAATTTCTGAATGCTATTTCGTCTCTAAATATTACAATTGTTGATATTAAATTGCTGATACTTTTATATTCATAAAGTTAATGTCCACTGAAGGATATCATTCTCGGTAATCTTCTCTACAGCAAAATTAATTAAATTTGACTTCATTGATACCAATTTCTAAAGAATCAAAATAGTAATCGCTCAAAGTATATTTCATCAACTACATATATGTATTTGTCTGCCAGCTATCTATCTGTTGGTCAATATTTCAAACTGGTTCATCTAGTTTAAGCCAATGAGGCATCCCCTATGTGGTTGCTCAGCCCACTAGAAATAACTTTAAAAATTTCTCTCAAATCATACCATACCATCTGTAAACAAAAGTATAATGTAGTACAAGATATACTATGTCTCAATAAAAAGTTGATCACAGCTGGAATGTCTTCTAATATAATAAATACAAAAACTGTCAGTGTGTCACACTTTGACCTCCTCTCTCACTATTCAATGGCACTTCTACTATTCCACATGCTGGGATGAGAGTATTAGTAAAGATGGTGAGGGCTATGGTGACGACAGAGAGAGAGAGAGAGAAAGAGAGACAAAGGAATTTAGGGAGAGTTGATGATGTTTTATTAAAAGTAGTAGAGTTGATGGTGGCAATGGTAGTAATAATAAGAGAGAGAGAAAGATAGAAATGATGAACAACTTTGTTTAACCATGTCTCTTTGACAGAAAATCTTGAACCAACATACTGAACCAGCATACTGAGCACTATCATTTTTGTTTTTTGTTTTGCTTTCTTTGATACATACATATATACATACATACACACACACACACACACACACGCACATGCACACACACACATGCACACACACACATGCACACACACACACACACACATATATATATATATATATAAATAGTCAGGTATATATGTATATATATATAACATTGGGATATTCTAACTTTGCGTATTTTTCTAATTTTTAAATATTGTTTGTTCATACAAAACATTAAATTGAAAGAAACCTGACTTTATTATTTTTTAATATAAAACTTTCTGACACCTTAAGGAAAGAGAAAAAAAGTACACTATTACTGTTGTTTCTGCTTCAATATTTATAACATGATACTCATCTCTATAACAGTGGGTTTTATTTTTCTAATTTGTAAATATTATACTAATGTTTTTTCATGCAAAAACATGAAATTAAAAGAAACCTGACTTTATTTTTCAATGCAAAACATTGAAAGTACAGTGTAGACACAGACATATTTTCAAACACATGAACTCACAGGCACACACACACACACACACACACACACACACACACATGTATATCTATATATATACATGTATAAATAAGGATAAGATCGCTATCTGCATATATTGCACTGATGAAGGCAAAGCATTTCTAATGCTGAGCCAGAAATCTGGGATCTGAAATTATCCAGTCAATTTTTTTTGCTAGTTTATTTTGTCTCTTTGTCTTTTCTCCTGGTGCTCTATGAATATTTAATGTGGTTTTAGAGTCAAGTTTTGGCTGCTATTTCTAGCATGGTGGTATCTCTTAGATACCCTTAATTTTAATATTATATTATAATATATATACATATATATGTATTTAATTTTTCATAGAACTTCTTATCTTCCTTGAGGAAAAAAATATGCTTTTAGTGATGGCTGCACCCCATCCTTTTTTCATTATTTTCCCCATCCTAAAAGAAGTCACCTTCATTGAATTCATGTCACATGCCAGTAGCTATACAGTGGTAAAAAATTAAATAAGTAAATAAATGGTAAAAACAGTCTGAATTGAAAAGAAATTCCTTCCTCTCCCTCTCTCTACCTCTTTATCTGTCTGTCTGTCTATCTATCTATCTATCTATCTATCTATCTATCTATCTATCTATCTATCTATTTCTATTGTCTTGGAACCTCACCCCAAAGAGCAAACACAAAAACAATATCCTCCTTTTCTAAACAAAACAAAAGAAAAACACCTGATTTATATAAATGAACAATCTGTTTGCACATTCACAATTTTATTTGACAAGTCCAAAGAGGATCGAAAGCACTAATAATAATGACTAAGTAAAAACATTCTTTTTCCAAAATTCTGGCGACCTCCTCTTTTCTCAATATTCAATATCTGTACACCACTTCTAACACTATACATACATATATAATAGACATAGACACACACACGCACACATATATATAAAATACACTTTAATTGAAATAAAGTTTCCCCAAAATTAAACATCTATATCTTCTACTCTATCTATCAAAGAAAGAGAGAGAAAGAAAGAGGTTAGATCGGAAAAAATTGTGCTGACCCCCGAATGGGAAGACAAAAGATGTTGTTTATCATGCTGCTTTGCAATATGTTCCAAGTCGACAAATTATATCATCATTTTGATGAAAATTGTTCATTGCTTCAAAAATATTGGTTAAGTTTAATAAAATTTAATGTGTAGGAGTGGATGTGTGGTAAGTAGCTTGCTTACCAACCACATGGTTCCGAGTTCAGTCCCACTGCATGACACCTTGGGCAAGTGTCTTCTACTATAGCCTTGGGCCAACCAAAGCCTTGTGGGTGGATTTGGTAGACAGAAACTGAAAGAAGTTGTTGTATATATGTATGTATATATATATATGTATGTGTATATGTTTGTGTGTCTATGTTTGTCCACCAACATCGCTTGACAACCGATGCTGGTGTGTTTACGTCCCTGTAACTTAGCAGTTCGGCAAGAAAGACTGATAGAATAAGTACTAGGCTTACAAAGTCCTGGGGTCGATTTGCTTGATTAAAGGCGGTGCTCCAGCATGGCCACAGTCAATGACTGAAACAAGTAAAAGAGTATTCAATACATGAAGCATCACTATTGGGCCCAAGGTCCAATGAAGAACCCTTAAAAGCCACCCAATAGGGTGGTTTTTAAGCTAATTAATCAAAAGTCTTTTTAATGAAGGTATACTCATGGATAAGCAGCAACAACTGCTCCACTGCTATTTATATATTACTAAAATAGTGTGTTCCTATCTACCTACTTTTTGTGTCATGCTAAGGGATGACATTCAAATAGAGAGAGAGGAGGAGGATGGAGTAAGAGAGAGAGAAGAGGCTAGCATCCACATAACAGAGAAAAAAAGAAAGAGATAAATGGTAAAAGGTGGGTGGTGATAGTGGTGAGGATGATATTTATATGTTATTTGTGATAGCTTTTGTTTGCTGTTGGTAGTCTTAGTTGATGAGGTGGTGGCAACAACATTGCACAGCAATAATTACTTGCACTATGATGCATGTGTTAAATTGTACAATTTTTGTTTTTTACTTTCAGTCCACAAAAATAAGTTCTTTGCTCTCAACTCCTTACTATTAATACCTATTTCTTTACTGCCCACAAGGGACTACACACAGAGGGGACAAACAAGTACAGACAAACAGATTAAGTCGATTATATCAACTCCAGTGCGTAACTGGTACTTAATTTATCAACCCCGAAAGGATGAAAGGCAAAGTCGACCACGGCGGAATTTGAACTCAGAACATAACGGCAGATGAAATACCACAAAGCACTTCACCCGGCATGCTAACATTTCTGCCAGCTTGCTGCCTTACTTACTATTAATACCACCACCACCACCACCACCACCACATATCTATTGACTAGTACTCTACCAATATCATACATTATTGCAGGTCTCAGTGTTTGTATATATGTATATATAAGTATGTATTTGTGTATATGTGTGTGCACATATGTGTATGTGTATGATTGTATGTCTATCAATTCATCAGTGTTTCCCTTTTGTTTCTTTTTCTGTTATCTTTCACTGTTACTCCCTCAAGTAATACTTTCACAACTTCCTCTCCTATCTTTCCATCCCCACCCCCTTTTTTTCTATCTTACCTGTCATTCACTGTCATCTCTACCATCACAATTTCAAACAGCTCCAGTTCATAGTTTTCACTAGCAAACCCCATGGAATATCCATGAGTTTCATTTGTTCTAATGAATGCATTAAAATCCTCATAGTGACTGTAGCATTTTGAGTGTTAAGAAGTTTCTATAAAAAACTATAAAATATAGTACAATTAATTATTGATAGACAAATATTAAGCTAGAACAACAGTGAAGAACAGTGCATCCTCAACCTTTAGCATTCAGATTTCTCTGCCAGACATAATGCTTATTTGTCCATATTGTTTTGAATTCATCATATATTATCTCGTGGTTTTGAGATTTCAACGATGTGATTGTTTATTTTTAGAATGACATTGTATGATAAGTGTGAGAGGCTGGATCTAACCAGTTTGGACACAAAACAGGTGAAATATTTGGGCTGGATATGACTGGTTTAAATTCTGGAGGGTTAAAGAATTTATGTGAACTTTTTCAAGCCCATAAGTGTTCACTTGTGGAAGAAGTTTGCTTTTTTGTAAATTTTTTGATTGCTTCTTTTTAAAAAGAAACTATTTTAATATATATTTTAATCGAGGGTTAAAAAATCTTTTAGTTGATTGATATGGTTTAGTAATTTTGATTACCTATTTTAGTCAATCTGTATATACTTTCTTTGACAGGACTTTCTATATATTTTGTATTTTTATATGTGCATATATATATATATATATTTACCTTCTGTGCTTATATATGTATTTCTTTTATGTTGAAGGTCATAGTATTATTTGGAAAGGATGAAATGTATAGAAGCATGGGGTTAAATGAAGTTGTTGGCCTGAATTTGATGTTTGCTCTCCAATCAATGATTTCTTTGTCTCAATTTCACTTGAGTACTTCTATTTTACAGTCATATATATATATTGTTTCCATAAAAAGAAATGAAAATTTATTTCTTGTCATATATATCTACTACATATGTAGGAAATTCTGTCTGTGGGTGTGTTTGTGGAGTTGTTAGCTAACTCCTCCTATATCGTTTTATCGATTTTGATGAAACTTGATATGTGAATAGAACTCATGTCTGGAAACTTCATGACATACTCAGATTGTTGAAAAAAAAATCGATAATATGGCCCCTGGAAGGGATCCTTATATATCGCCAAGGGAAATAATCCATTCATTTTCCTAAATTATTTGGTATAAATCAAATTGAGTATGCTTATTTCTTAGTATTTGAACTGCTTGAGTTATTTTCGCAATTTATCCAGTACAACCCTTAAACAAGTAAATAGTATTTTCCTAAACAATAGATCCACTTATTTCAATTGGTGACTTAGTCACGAATATACCAACACTAGCACCCCTGAGGGTAATATTCTCTGGGAATGCACAAAAGCCCTTTTCAGAGTTATTTACTTTGAATTGTTATTATCTCATATCTGATTAGCCTGTTATGTAACATGCTTCACAGTTTTAGTATACATACCTTATTAATATTTCCTCCTATGTTCTATATACTCTGGGAATGCATTAAAGCCCTTTCTGGGGCTACTTTATTTGAATTCTTACTATCAGGTAACTAATTTCATGTTATTACATAACTAACTTCACAATTTGGGTATTCATAACTTATTGGGAATTCCTAAAAACAAGATCCTGTGTAAGACTGTTCGGTGTTCTCTGTAAATACACAAAAACCGTTTTAAGGGCTACATACTTTGTATTGTTGTTATTGGCTTAGCGAAACAATTATGAGAATGGAACCAAGAGATAAGCTCTGCTTTCCCAGGAATTACTGGGTATGTCAGCTAGTATATATATAGGCACAAGAGTGGCTGTATGGTAAGTAGCTTACTTACCAACCACATGGGTCTGGGTTCAGAAAATATGTTACTTTTTGGAAGGTGCTTTTTAATCCCAGGCATCTGAAAACCTGTTGCAATTACTATAACCTCAGGCTGACCAAAGCCTTGTGAGTGGATTTGGTGGACAGAAACTGAAAGAAACCTGTCGTATATATATGTGGGTGTGTTTATGTATCTGTGTTTGTTCCCCAATCATCGCTTCTTGACAACCAATGTTGGTGTGTGCATGCCCCCCGTAACTTAGCAGTTTGGCAAAAGAGACCAATAGAATAAGTACTAGGCTTACAAAGACTAAGTCCTGTGGTCAATTTGTTTGATTAAAGGTGGTGCTCCAGCATGGCCATTGTCAAATGACTGAAAGAAATAATATATATATATATAATTATGATCATTTAATATCTGTTTTCAATACTGGCATGGATTCGATGGTTTGACAGCATCCAGTGAGCTGTAGAGTTTCACTGAGTTCCAGTGTCAGCTTTGGCATGTCTACTACAACTGGATGGCCTTCCTAAAACCAGCCACCTTAGAGTATGTACTGAGTGCTTTTGTTCATGCCACCAGCTGTAGTGAAGTTGCTAAGTAAATTGTAAGTCAGAAAAAGAAAAACAATTTCCATGAGGGAGAGTGATGGGAGGATTAGGGAGGGAGAGGTAGCTTCATACCAGGTGGTGAGAGGCTAAAGTATGATGGAGAGACATGTATAGGCATCTTGCTTTAGAGGATAGTCCACATTATATCATAGTTTATATCTTTACCTCTTCAGTATTTATAGTTTCATCATCACCTTAAATGTCCACCACATTTTTCATCATTATCATCATCTTTTCCATTTTCTAGCTCTTGCATGGATTAGGCACATTTTTGCCAGTGAAATATCTCAATATTTGTTGCATTTCTTCATCATCTCGTTTGCACATCTCTTGAGATCAGCCTTCTCTATTTCTGGTGTCTTCCTCAGTCTTCTTCTGCAGCAGCTTTCCAATAGAATCACCTGATGCTTATTTACCTAACTCTCATCCTTCATATGTATTACGTGTCCATACTAAAACAGTTTTCTCTCCTGCACACTTCAGCTGATTCTTCAAATACCCAGTTTTTCTCTCAACTTATTTGTTTTCCATCATTCATGTATGCTGACATTACACATAAAGTGGAGCATATATGTCTAATTTCTTTGCAGCCTTTATACTTCCTTCACATTCAATGCCCATGTTTTGCTGTCATGCAACATCACACTATGTGTGCAGCTGTCATACAATCTATCATTCACTCAAAAAAAAAGAAACCCTTTGTTTCCAGCAGAGATAAAATCTTGATTTTTTTTCCATTCCATTCTTATTCTGGTTACTGTTGCTTTTAGAACACACGCCTCCATTACTGATTAGGTCACCAAAGTAACAGAAACTTTTAACATCTATTAAGGTACCTTCTTTGCTTTGGAAGCAATTTAATTTACAGACACTCTTACTACTGATTACTATTGTGCATCTGCTACATACAAAGTCTTTTTTGTCAGTTTACCTATGGTCAAGTGCACATCTCATGTACCCATACTATACATTTGGTATAGCTCATGTATTTCCTACTTTCACCTTTTCTTCATACCAAGTATGACCACTTCTTAGATGTTTCAGTTGACAGTAAAGTTTGCTCATTGCTGTTAGTAAAGCTAACTAATGGTTTTACCTTTGCTTGGTTTACTTTGAAGCATCCCAGCTCTAGATTTTGTTTCTGTGTTTGAAAATTCTTTAAGTGTTCCTCAGATTCAGATATGAGAACTTGGTTACTGGCATTCAGGACTTCCTTTGTTACTGAGAATTGTAGTAAACTGTGGTGGCTGAGAACTGAGCCATAATAGATACCTATCTGTACACTAAATTCCTCACTGAATTTTTTGCTGAGTCTCACCTTGTCCAATACCTTTGTACATGTCTTGCCTGGTTCTCAGAAGTCATTCCTCTACACTTATTTTTTCTTACTGACCACCAGACTAAAGAGCATGGTAAGCATGGTACATTGTACTTTATCAAAGGTCTTCTCTAAGTTAACAAATACTAGATAGAGTTGTCTCACAAGGAAGAGAACATTAAGGGTGTCCTATCCTGGCACAAACTTGAAGTTATCTAAACTAATTTATGTGCATCTCATCAAAATTAATTCTCTTCCTAATCATATATTCTATAATTCTTTCTGTGGTTTTAGTGATGACATGTGAGCCACAATTATTCCATATACACTTTTCCCCATTGATGTCTTGCTTTATACTGGTTTACAGGTATACATCTAACTTCTCTTCTACGTACTTGATTTTGCTCCTGGTTGCTCCTTTTCTTGCAATCTTTTCAAATTTGTCTCTCAATTTCTATAGTGTATTGTAATTGTTTGAACCTGCACCTAGCTGAAGAATCTTTCAATTTCCATACCTTCCTTTTCCAGATTATCTTGTGTCTCTGAGTTTATCTAGTTCTTACCCTGATGATATTTGTCTCTTATATTCATCTGATTGGTAGGTGATCAGGTTGCTGGCAGGTTTCCTGAAGGTAGTATTGTAAATGGGTGAATCAGTTGCATCACAGAACTCCAAGCACAAATGGATAAATGTGTAATACCATCTTGTTTTGATGCCTTATATTTGTAATTTGAAATCCTGCAAGAAAGGGGTTTAGTTTTCTTTTTTATCAAAAGTATTACATACCAGTATGGGTATATCAATATAGACTCAGCTAAATACTCTTCTTTGCTCATAAAACATTGGCCTCAAATTTTCTAGAATAAAAAAGCAAATACGTTACTTTTTGGAAGGTGCTTTTTAATCCCAGACATCTGTTATGTTAAGCAATTCTGATTAACTGAGAAATATATTAGTTTCTTGCAAGGTAAACTGTGCTGAAAATCTGTTGCAGTTACAATCACATTTTTTTTATCAAGGAACCCTAAAATTGTCATTTCAATGAAAACTCAACAAGCCTGAAAAGCTTATCAGAAAATTCTTGTTACAAAATACTTATATACCAACGTGCTTTAAAGCTTCCTTAAAGAAAACCATTATAAAGCTTTATTTTCCTGGATTTCAGGGTGTAGACCGAAATCACATGATATGGGAATTCCAGCACCCATGACAGACGAAATCCATCTGCTATGATTTATGTGTGTGCTTTTATGCTCCAAATATCTATATGAGAGGATCTCTCAAGGATAATAAGACAATACTTAGTGTTCTAACAAGGCATCCATTTTAAGTTGGATATAAAGATTACTTTTTGGCATTAATGCTGCTTCTGTTGCTAAAAATTAATTAATTGAATTATTGTATTATTCAACTAGAATAACTTTCTAAATTTGTTTTGCAGTTCATAGTAATTTTTTTTTATATCAATTTTCAGGGATCCAATATCAGCATTCCAGACAGTGAAGGTAAAACTCCCCTCCATTGGGCTGCTAGCAGTAGAGACCCCACAGCTGTCTCCTGTGTTAAAGTGCTTCTTGTAAGTTGTTATTTGTATTGAAATTGCTGCTAACTTTTAATGATAAATATAAATGAATTTCACAGACTATTTTAGTTTTCAAATACAATGACCATTTTATGTAGAATTATACTTTGTAAAGATATTTGAAAGGTATTGTAAGTTATGTAAAATTTAGTCTCAGTTCTTTGATACTTATAAAAAGCTGTTACATTTGTTTTGCCTGTTACTATTAATGTTAACAATATTAATGCTAACTTTTCAGTAACTTAGAACCTTATACTGAAACTGTTTTACTGTCGTCATAATTTAATTTTCTGATTCTTCATACACTTTTTGTGATATAGTGTGCTAAGCAATGCATTATCTTAAAGTAAGTAATGGCCTGTGCAACTTGCAATGACACATAAATTTTATGTGTAAAAATGATGTCAGCATTAATAATAAATTTGTTGAAAAGTTGTAATGTAAAGTAGCTATGCATTTAAGTTCTGTTCATTAAATCCATTGAGATCAGAAGTGAAAATTTTTGTTGATAGATCACATCACAGTAATTATTGGTAGAGTTCTCTGAAGAATTTGTTTGGAAGTATGGAAATTATAAGGTTAGCTGGGTATTAAATGTGTTGCATTGAATATGATGTAAAAGAAAGTGAAAACAATGAAATAGTCATTGTTTATAATAACCTTGCAAAGACCTTATGTACACAGAAAAGAAAAACTGCATTCTATTTGTAGAAAGAAATTAAATAACATTCAGCATGTAAATTATGTAACAAGGGCAGTGGTTAAGAACTTCATAGATAATTCCTACTTTGTGTGTGTGTGTTTGTGTTTGTGTGTGTGTGTGTGTGTGCATGCATGCACATGCATGCACATGTGTGTATGTATATGAAAGAGAGAGAGAGAGCGCATGTATGAGTATCTGTGTGTACACCTTCATAGCAAGCCATGTCATCCAGTTAATGCTGTATAAAAAACATGTTATGATATAATAATGCTTCATTAATTCTCTCAACGTGGGAATATAACCAATAGGTTGTTACAGTTATAAATAATAAAAGATTAAAAATCTTTACTTGTTAACCCTTTCATTACCAACCCGGCTGAAACCGGCTCTGGCTCTGAGTACAAATGTCTTGTTTCCATAAGTTTTGAATTAAAATCTTCCCCCAAACCTTAGTTACAATTTATGTTCCTAACACTAGCTTAATGATAACTAAGTTATTTTACTAAATTCTTTGTAATATTTAAAGTCATTGAAAGAAACACAGAGCATTTCAAAAGAAATACAGTAATGAAAGGGTTAAAGATAAAGAAAAGTAGACTTGAGAAGTTCGACACTACAAGAGGGCTACTCTAAAATTTGTGCAACTTTTGCATTTAATAGACTGAAATTACAAAGTTTCACAAACTGAATAGAGAAACAAACCAAAACAATATCCTTAATTTGGCTGATCATTAATTGGCAATATAATGCAAGCTTTTAGTAGCTTCATCTTCACTACACTTACTATATTTCATGGTTTACTTCACTGCATAGTTACCAGTGTCAGTGTTCCATGAAAAAAAATCTATAATGATCTATAATACTTATAGTAGGACTTTTATTTTGTTAAACTATGTGCTGCCCTACATCACATTGTATTGTTGGAAACAAATAAAGATAATGCATGATTAATTCAAAACAACATGAATAAATAGGTATTACATTTGATAGAGTATTTTGAATGCTAAAGGGTTAAGAGTTAAAGTTTATACAAAACAAAACAATAATTACTTACACAATGCTTGCTCTGTTTTCAAAATTTAAATGGGCTTCCTTTCACAAATCATTTATCGCCCAAGTGACAAAATAAAAATTTAACACTTTACACATTTAGCCGTCATCCTGACACCCAAAGTATGATTCTCAATTCTCACCTTTGACACCTTTAAGATGTAGTACATAGGAAGTGTGTCTTCTTCATAGGTGAATATTTTAAACAAAAACTCTCTAGAAACACAATCATCATAACGTGTTCTTTATTGGTTTTTAGAAATTGTATCCAAAATTCCACCGAGAATTACTTTTTTTTCATTCAATCATTTTGGTAGTATTGTCTAAGATACTTATATTTACTTTGGATAAAAATCACAGAAGTTTGGTGAATAGCAGAATCTTATCAGCAGACAATATTGAATTGTGTTGTTTAACCAAGTATAGACTGCTTTAGAATTGTCTGCAGACTTGTATTATGACTGCCTATTAAACATTCTTATTTGTTCCTTTCAGTTTGTATTTTTTTCTTATTTTGCTTCTGATAAATTAGTGAAACCTACTAATCTATATATCAAATCATGTGTTTACTCATCTTGCTTTAGACTTAATTATTTCTTTTGTCAGTCTAACTGGCAATATCAATCTCTCTCCCTGTGTCTCTCATTCATATATATATATATATGTATGTATGTATCTGCAGGTGTAGCTGTGTGGTTAAGAAGTTCACTTCCAAATTACATGATTTCAGGCTCAGTCCAGTGCATAGCACTTTGGGCAAGTGTCTCCTATGATAACCTTGGGTCCACTAAAGTCTTGTGAGTGGATTTGTATGAGGGAAACTAAAAGAAGACCATTGTGTGCATGTTTGTATATAGATATGCATATATGTATGTATGTATGTGTAAATCTGTGTATATGTATATGTAAGTGTGAATGTGTGTATCTTTGTGTCACCTTGTTTGACATCACATGACTGTTGTAAATGAGTGTTATCATTTCTGATTGTGGAAAAATGTCTGGCCAGGGGATATTACCTTGCTCTGAAACAGGTATGGGTTGGTGACAGGAAGGACATGCAGCTATAGAAAATCTTAGTAAACTCCATCTGACCCATGCAAGCATAGAAAAGGAACATTAAAATGATAATGATAGTAATGTGTGTGTATGCAGCTATACAGGCATAGCAGGGTAGTTAAGAAGTTTGTTAGTTTTGTAAAAGTTTAATAAACATATACTCCACCAAAAAGTATTGAGTAATTCTTCAGTTTAATGTTAAACTGCTTTTCATGCATAACTTGGCATAAAAACAAACATTGATCTGAAATTCCATTTGGTGCACCCAGTGCAAGTTATGGATACACAAGAGATGCAGCAGAATAATAAGAATGTTAACAGAGAAAGTAGGGTTTGTATGTGAAAGATGCACAGGAGCTATAAAGTGTCCAGATACACTACTGGAAATTGATTTTCTCAAATGTCCTGAAAGCACTCTAGATGTAATGGATAATTTCTGCTACCTAGGTAACCTAATTATCAGTGGAAGAGCATGTACTGAAAGTGTAATTTCTGGAATAAGAATAGGATGAGAAGAGTTCAGAGAACTTTTATCTTTGTTGGCAACTGAAGGTCTTGCTGTCTCCGAGTAAAAGCAAGGTTGTATGATGCATGTGTATAAATAGCAATGCTACATGGTTGTCAGACATGGGCCCTCAATGTAGAGGACATGCAAAGATGAGAGAGGAATGAAGTTGGTATGCTTCACTGGATATACAATGTAAGTGTACATGTTCAACATAGTAATAGTGTATTGAGAAAATTTAGGCATAAGAAGAATCAGATGCAGTGTGCAAGTGAGAAGACTGCACAGGTTTGGTCATGTGATGCATATGGATGAGGACAGTTGGGACAGTTGCATAAAAAAATTCCAATCACTTAAAGTGGATGGAACTTGTAGAAGAGGGAGACCTAGGAAGACATGGAATGCAGTACTGAAGGTCAATCTCAAGATGCTGAGCCTTATGAAAAAGAAGACAAGGACTGAGATATTTGGTGCCTTGCTGTACTCAAGAAGATCCACCCACCACAGCAAAATTGATATCCTAAAACCACCTTAGTAATGCTTGTCTGTGAGGGACTCTGCCCCACTTCACCCCCATCCTCTCTGCCTCTGTCATCCCCCCACCCACATTTCATCCCATAACACTCATCATTTCTCTATTATCTGAAAGCAGGTTAGGCACATACTACACCCACCAACTTTCTTAGTTACTTCTCTTCCCAGTCCTAAACCACTTATATTTCTCATTATCTTCACCTGTCTACTGTCTCCACCAACCAGCTCCTTTCTGCTTTCACCCTCAATGTCCTCACATAACTACTGCAACTCCCTTCCCTAAACTTCTGCTAAGTTTGTCTCAATCATTTGCAACAGTTACCTCTATCCTACCTACTCACTCAGCTCAAACCTCTATCACTTCACCTATTCTCACCATCCCCAAACCCCTCAAGACTCATGTCTCTCCTTATCACTCTCGTAATCTTACTCTCTAACTGACTCTCCTTCCCTCTCCAACTGGGGTATCCATGTATCTACACTACAGCAAGATACCTATTTATGGCCCTCTATACCTTCACTGGCACAAAGCCACTGCCCGCTCAGCACTACTCCCTCCTCTCACTTTTTCACTTTACAAGGAATCTGGTGATCCTGTCAATGATAGTGCCACATAAAAAGCATTCAATACATGCAGTAAAGTGATTAGCATTTGGAAGAACATCCAGCAATAGAAACTTGGCCATAACAGACAATGAAGCCTGGTATGGCTCCTAGCCTTGCTAGCTCCTGTCACACTGTCCAACCCATGTCAGCATGGAAAACAGATGTTAGATTATGATGATGATGATGACGACGACGACATTATTGGTTACTTTTGAAATATATACACACCTACATACATATACAGATATTATATATAATTCCTCTGCTTGATATGAAGAAAGGGTGTAAGTAGAATTTCTATTGGTGTACACTGTGCAAGCTATAGACATACGAAACGTGCAGTGGAATTACAAGAAGGTTAATGGCGAAAGTAGACTTTGTATGTGACAGATGTGCAGGAGCAATAAACACTAAGAATATACTGAAAATAGATTTTCTCAAATGCCTAGGAGGCTTCCTAGAGGAAATAGATAGTTTCTGAAACTTAGGTAACCTAATTAGCAGTGGAAGAGGATGTTCTGAAAGTATAGTTTCTAGAATAAGATGGAGATAGTTCAGAGAGCTATTATTTCTGTTGGTAACAAAACATTACTCTTTCTCAGTGTGAAAGGCAGAATTTATAATGCTTGTGTATGAATAACAATGCTACCTGGTAATAAAAATATAGGCCCTGAATGCAGAGGACATGTGAAGACAAGAAAGAAATGAAGTTACTATGCCCTGTTGGATATGTAATATCAGTGTGC
>NC_042997.1:163831203-163926203 GCF_006345805.1 Octopus sinensis | reverse complement strand
TGCTATATATAGATATATATCTGTTGTATATATGTACACACACACGTATATATATATATATATATATATATATATATGTGTGTGTGTTTGTGTATATATATATATATATATATATATATATATATATATATATATATATCTTCCTATCTGTCTGTTTTTCTATGATTAGTTAACTATTTTTCACCACTACCACTACAACAATTGCATACATGTATATTATTTCCATGAAAAGAGGCCTTATATGTAACGTAAAAAAAAATAGAGAAAAATGAAGACACTACATTAAGAAACTACCAACCCAACATGACATATTTCAACTTGCCAGCATTTATTGATTGTAATCTGCAGCAGAGGTCTTTATGCATGCAATCATTGTCCTGAAACTTGGGACTCAGATTCTAGATCAATATTGTTTAGCAAGTTCAAACCAAACATGAACACTAAAACGGAATAGAGAGAGAGAGGATGTGTGTGTGTGTGTGGTTACTGTGTGTGTTGTTGTTGTTTAGCTCAAGTTAGCTTTGATGGTGCAAGCCTATAATCACGTTCCTTTCAGCCATGACCAACTCAACTGTTTTTCAGCCATAATATACCTCAGACAACACTGTTCAATGTACTCTATTTTTTCCTGAGCCAATAGGGTATTATTTGAAGGAGTCAGGCTAATGATTTGACTAACGTGTTCCTTTGTTAGTCCTGTGTGTAAGCCTGTATTTAGTTCTTACCCCTTTTTTCTCTATTTAACATAGGTAAACTACTTCTGAAGATTTATTTTCACTGCTAAGTGGTTTATTAAGGCACTATCTGATGTTAACCGCTCAGCTGTGAATTGGGGAAGCATTAATTTACAGATTCACAAAACTGTATCTATACAATCACTAAGAGAACTGGTTTGTGTCTGTGGACAAATTTTGAACTCACAACTGTTGCATAGCCATCAACTTGTACTATACTTACAAAATATATCACTTAACTTTCTTCACTTTCTACAGACACAAAAGTAGGTGAATTATTATTTATAGATACCAACTGACAGTTTTACTATATTATTCAAATTTATCATTTACTTTTTATTAAATAGTAACATTGAAAGTGGAGCTCTGATAGACAGATTCAGGTTCACAAAGCAAAAGTTCGAAGTTGCTTGCAGCTTACCATGTGTTCTACACATTACTCTTGCTGTCTCACTAAACCTAGCTGAAAAGGAGCTACAACTTTCATTTCATAGTTGAGTGATTTGCTGTACAAAGAAGAAACCCAATTTTAAAATACAGGCTCCAAATCTACTATCTATAGCTGTATTGTAATACAAAATAACACATACACACAGATGAAGACTTTATTTTTATGTAAGGATTCATGAAATGATGCATTATAGTCATAGACATTGTTTATTTCAAGGTTGACCAACACCCATGAGTGAAATTTGGTAGACAGAGAGTGTTCTAAAGTAAGGCTGTGAACTGGCAGATCTGTTAGCATGCCAGGAAAAATGCTTCGTGGTATTTCGTCTGTTGCTACGTTCTGAGTTCAAATTCCACCTAGAGAAAAAAAAAAAATAAGGCAGTGAGCTGGTAGAAACGTTAGCATGCCGGGTGAAATGCTTAGTGGTATTTCGTCTGCCATTACGTTCTGAGTTCAAATTCCGCTGAGGTCAACTTTGCCTTTCATCTTTTCAGGATCAATAAATTAAATACCAGTTACACACTGGGGTCGATGTAATCGACTTAATCCTTTTGTCTGTCCTTGTTTGTCGTCTCTGTGTGTAGTCCTTTGTGGGCAGTAAAAAAATAAGAAACTGTTCTAAAACATGTTATACATATATGATATTTTATAATATACATGTACTACTTGTATTATAATACATATAATATCTACAATATATGTTTTGTGTGTGTGTGTGTGATATATATGTGATATATTAAAAAGAACTTGGCTTCCATCTGAATCTCCTTCCAGTTTCACTGTTCATTTACATCTCAAAATAGCAAAGAAACATGTTCAAATTAATTATGTACAGAGATCTTTTATTGTTTATCTTTTACTTGTTTCAGTCATTATACTGCAGCTATGCTGTGGCACCACCTTGAAGAATTTTTAATCAAAAAAATTCGCCCCCAGTACTTATTTTTGTTAAGCCTGATATTATTCTATCAATCTCTGTTGCTAAACTGCTAAGTTATGGAGACGTAAACACACCAACACCAGTTGTCAAGAGATATCGTGGGCAGACAGAGACATGAAGACACATATCATCATTATCATCATCATCATCATTTAACGTCCGTCTTCCATGCTAGTGTAGGTAAGATGTTTCACAAGAGCTGGCCAGGCAGAAGCCTGTACCAGATTTCTGTAACTGTTTTGGCAGGATTTTTACAGCTGGATGCCCTTCCTAACACCAACCACTCTGCAGAGTGGACTTCGTGTTTTTTATATGGCACAAGCACAGGTGAGGTCAGTTTTTACAGCTGGATACCCTTCCAAACACCAACCACTTTACAGTGTGGACTGAGTGTTTTTAAGTGGGAGCTGCACTGACAGGGTCACCAAGTACTTGCAAGACAAACAAAAAGAATTTTTTTCAAGAGGGGAGGTGGCATTGGAGGAGGTGATCTTGTGTTTACTGATGAAAGGTGAGACAGAGAGACAGAAACAGGTGTCTTGCTGTAGAAGAGGTACAAGGTTACCCGGCTGGAGAGAGAGAAAGAGATCAGAAATGAAGATGGAAACAGGTGTGCTACCATAAAAGAAGTACATAGTTACCAACCTGAGGGAAGTGCAGGAGAAGGTGAGAGAGAGAGAGTGAGAGACAGCAGGACAGAGATAGTGGCAAAATGCTGGGAATACTCACAAGGGAAGAGATCAGAATATAAATGGGTTGGTTGAGTAAAGGAAGAGAGAGATATATATGGTGGCAAGTGCCAGAGCATACCCTTGAGGTTCAAACACCATAATATAAGTGGCAGGATATTGCAAACGAAGTGTGATTAAAGAGTGTGGAGGTGGGTGAGTGAATGGTGAAAACCTGGGTTTGTATATAGTCAATGGGGCTACCGGATAGCATGATACAGAGGAACAGGGTTATGAGGATAGGATTGGGGAGTGAGAGCTAGGCATAGTGTATGAAGGAGGAAATGTGAGGGAGGGAAGAGATGTGGAGATGTAGATTTGTTAGGTTTGTTAGGGTAAGGTGAGTGAAAAGTTTTCTTGCTACATGTGAGTGAAATACACAAGTAGGGAGCAAGCAGATAGCAATAATACAGTGAGACAAGGCATGTGGGTGGAACACGCAGGTCGAGGGCTAGTAGAGAGCAATGATACAGTGGAACAAGGCCAAGAGGACAACATTGGGGAGTAGGAGGTAAGTATAGTGCATGAAGCAGAAATGTGAGGAAGAGAAGCGGCATAGTTTGGTTTGTTGTGGTAGACTGTGTGAGAAATTTTCTTGTTAAGTGTAGATGGGACACAGTGCTTCTAGAACTCAGTTTCGCTGACGTGGGCAGGTCTTCTCCAGAGCTTCATATCACCAGACATCTCAGTCCATTGTCAGTTTCTCCGTGAGGCCCAATATCCTGAGTTCAGTCCTTACCACTTCATCCCACTTCTTCCTGGGTCTCCCTCTTTGGGTACCATCCACTTTCAGTGATCAGCACTTCTTTACGCAGCTGTCCTCATTCATACGCATCACATGTCCAAACCAACATAGTCTTCTCTCTTGCATGCTACATTTGATTCCTCTTATGCCCAACTTTCTCTCAATACATTTGCACTTTGCCATACATGTGCACTGATGTTGCACATCCAATGAAGCATACTACTTTCATTCCTCTCCAGTCTACATATATCTTCTGCATTCAGAGCCCGTGTCTCACTACCATGGAGTATAGCCATTTGCACACAAGCATCATATAGTTTGCCTTTCACTCTGAAAGAATCCCTCTGTAGCCAACAGAGGTAATAACTCTCTGAACTTCCTCCACCCAATTCTTATTCCAGAAAAATTACTTTCAAAGCATCTGCCACCATTGCTAATCTGGTCACCTTGGTAACAAAAGCTATCTATAACCTCAAGAGAGCCTCCTGGGCATTTGAGAGAATCTAAGTCCTGTGTGCTCTTAGTGCTTATTGTTCCTGTGCATCTGCCATATACAAGATGGCTTTATCTATTGATCTACCTATAATTCCATTGCACCTCTTATGTGTCCATAGTTCACACTGGGTGCAGTGAATGGAATTTCTTCCAACTCCTTTCCTACATATTGAGCAGGACCATTTACCTGGCAGAAAGAGAGTTTTATCTTCTTTCTTACTAACAACTTTGGCCTTAGCTAGGCTAACTTTAAGGCCCTTTGATTCCAAGTTTTGTTTCCATACCTGGAATTTCTTATCCAATTCTACTAAGGATTCTGCAATAAGAGCAAGGTCATCAGCATATAGCAGTTTCCACAGGCATCCAGTTTGAATTCCTCTGTTATAGCATGGAGGACTATAATGAACAAGATTGGGCTGGGAACTGAGTTCTGGTGAACCCTGGTGTACACTAAATTCATCACAGTATTCATAGCCGACTCTCACCTTACTAACAGTACCACTGTACATGGCTTGCACAGCTCTAACAAGCCACTCCTCTACTCTTAACTTCCTTAGAGACCACTATATAACAGAGTGGGAAACTCTTTCGAAGGCTAAGTACAATGGCTTACACTTGGCCAAGTACTTTTCCTGCAGCTTTCTCACTAGGAAGATGGCATCTGTGGTACTCTTCCCTGGTACAAAACCAAACTGCTTCTCATCTAGTTTAATTCTATTTCTAATCAGTTGAGCTATATCCCTCTCAGTAACTTTCATGACTTGGTCTAGCAATTTAATACCTCTGTGATTCCTTGCATTTAAGGCATCATCTTTACCCTTGTATCAGTTAACTATAATACTACTACATCAGTCATTGAGGAGCTGCCTTCCCGAATAACCTGATTAACAATACAGGTGACTAAGCTGTATCCCACGCTACTGGAAATTTTAATTATCTCAATAGTGATTCCTGATGGCCCAGGGGCTTTCCCTGTCTTCATGTCCTTAATTGTCTTATCTATTATGCTGCTGTCATCTCTGAGGGATGGTCCCTGTAGAGCCATGGGGTGAGATAAATTGTATACCATATGCTAAAAAGTGCTTCTAATTCATTTAGTGTGCTAACTGTACTTCTGCACTATATTTTAAATGAGGATATGATTTTAAGAAACTGAAAGAAGGAAAACATTTTACCATTATTATTTCAACATCAAAAAGTAAGAGATAGTTTGATACAACTGAGAAACAAAGAGAAGATAGATCGATCCAACTGAGTGCAAAGCCTCAAGTGATACTATACCATGACAATAGAGACGTTGCTTACATCAGTATCATCTATAAGTGAAATGCCTTTATCCAAGAATGTTATTTCACTAAATCACTCACATTTAGAAGATACGTCAACAGTTTGGCAGGATGACAATCAGAAGATCTAAAAACCTTTGAAGTTTCACTACATTTACTCTTTCGTTTGTTTGTAGCTGATATGGTTTTTCCAAGATTATTACTTAGAAAGAGACATTTTATGCTGAAATATTAGATATAAATTTATTTGAAATTGTGAAATAAATTGTATTTTCATGTACTGAAAGACTTTTATTATTCATTTATATCATGCTTGTACATAAATACACATGCATGTGTGTGCTGTATGTGTATTTATGTATGAATATGTGTGAATACATGGAGGGTGTGAAAGGTGCATGTGAATGTGTGCATGTACATGTGCTTTCATACGCACATGTTTATGTGTATTTATATGTCTATGTGCTAGGTATATAAATATGTGAGTGTGCATGAACAGTGGAACTGAAATGTGCTGAGATAAATCTGGATGTACAGACATGGTGTACAAGGGAAAAGACTGTGCTGGTAGAGACATGTGATGATCAGTTGTATAAAGAAGTGCCAAATGACTTAAAATTGTGTAAACCTGTGGAAGGGGTGAGCATAAAAGGACATGGGGGGTATGGTGACAAATCTGAATCTCATAACAGGGAGGACAAAGAACCTGACATGCAGGAAAGAACACAGCTACAATTTCTCACATGATAAAAGGGTTATTAAAATGGTTGTAGTGGTGGAGGCTGAGATATGTACTTACATTGGATTTCTTATCTTTCATGCTCTTGTTAGCTCTTCAAAAACTGCTCTCTTTATTCCACTTTCATCTACTATTCAGCCTCTTTCTGCTGCCCACTGTACCATCCAACTTGTCTAATGAGGAATAGCATCCAATCTATTAAATGTATCTGAATTCAATCCTCCAATCTCACCTCTCACTATTTCTCTTCCATCATCGCCCCCCTATCACTCTACTTCACTCCCATCACAGTGCCTGTGTAATGAGGGTTGGCATAGAATATCTTCATAGTACTTCTTACTATGGCTCTTCTTTACCACTAGCTATTATTTTTCTCTCCTCAATGTGACTCTACATTGATATCTGTTAATTTCACCTAATGCCAGCAGCTGTGGAAAATTTTGTCTCAGTGAAATCTCATCTGACTTAAGCAAGCATGGAATAGTAAACATCTCAACAATGATGATAAAATAATGACACTGATGTGTGTGTGTGTGTACATGGTGTGTGTGCACACACATGTATGCATTTGTCTCTCATTGCCTTAACGTCACAGGATAGCTTGATATGTGTGTCACCAAACAATCAAAGTCACCCATTTACTGTATTCCCAGACAGACATCCTGTCATGGGGAGGTATTGCTTCAAAACAGGTAAGAGTTGGTGACATGAAGGACATCAGGCCATAGAATATATATATATATATATATATATATATATATATATATAGAGTGAGAGAGAGAGTGAGAGAGATAATTGTATTCTATACAATTATAATTAAAGGTACAGAAGCTACCATGCCCTTAATCATAATCATATTCTATACATATATATATCTCTATATATGAATTTTACCTAAAAGTTTTTTTTATTTGCTGGCCACTGATAAAGTTCATTAATTTTAATGATTTTATCCTTTAATTTTGCTTATTTCAGTCATTAGACTGTGGCCATGCTGGGGCACCACCTTGGATTTTTAGTTGAAGGAATCGACTCCAGTACTTATTTCTCTTTTTAAGCTTGGTAGTTATTCTATCAGTCTCTATTGCCAAACCTTTAAGCTGGGGCACATAAATACACCCCAACTGCAAACACAGACACACACACACATGCACACGACGAGCTCATCAATTAATATTTATATACATTCACACCTGTTGTAGTTGGCACTTGCCTAAAAGTGCTAAGCTATGGGATAGAACCTGAAACATGTGGTTATAAAGTAAACTCTGTATCCACACAGCCATACCTGGATTCTTGTATATGGGCATGTAAAGAAACCATCTCTGATTGTGAAGCAGAATGGATACAAATGCAAAAATATGTACACATATTAAGCCATGCTTCCTCACTTTACTTATTAATAACTAAAGTGGACTGGACCATGAAATGTTAAACTGTTTTGTTTGATATACAAGGCTGCAGTGGTAATTGTAGAAGAACAATTCAGCCTTTTGTGAAATTTGGTATATATTCCTCTAAACTTTTAGGAGAATGGCTCCTGGCTAATGAAATCTTGATGCAAGAGCCATGTAAATTTATAGTAGAAACTGTGAAGCCACTTTCTGCTGATTGGAGGGGAACAGGAGTACTTTTACTATGTCATCCTTACTAAATGCATAGACACAATAATTATTAGATCAGCCATTTATGTGTGCATGGACACTATAATTTCCTGGACACTGCTTGATAAGCCAGTTATGGCTCTATGCAATCAACATTAGCAGATAAAAGTAGGTGGAAAGACATAATTAAAAAAAAGGAAAAAGAACAGAATCACAATAGCTATGTAAATAGAAATGAAATTACACACACACACACACACACATAATTCACACAGCAATTTTAGACAAATCACATTTGCTTAGGAGCCCAGCTCCTACTTCATACCTCACAGGAACAAGAAAAAAAATGGGGTACTAGGTTATTGTGTACTAGTAGATAAGAATAAACACACACATGCACACACACGCATGTACACATACACACACGTGTATATATACGTGTGTGTATGAATGTATATATGCTATGTATATATATATATGTATGTGTGTATGTATAATATATATATATTCACAGACACACTCAGTTAACAGTTTGCAGCCATTTACTCAACGTGCAGGAATTGAACACCAATTTTTTATATGCTAAACTACCTCTGAAGAGATTTGACTTCCAAATAATTTTTAATTTAATTAATTAATTTTCTGAAGGTCTGGAATTGAAACAGCTGTGAGGGATGTTTGTCAATTTTTTAATTAATAAATAATAATTTATTAATTACCTCTCTATTTTCTCATCTTATTATATATATATATATATATATATCATCATCATCATCATCATCATCATCATCATCATTTAACGTCTGCTTTCCATGCTAGCATGGGTTGGACGATTTGACTGAGGGTTGGCGAACCAGATGGTTGCACCAGGCTCTAATCTTGATCTGGCAGAGTTTCTACAGCTGGATGCCCTTCCTAACACCAACCATATATATATAGGTTTCAGGTTCAGTCCCACTGCATGACATCTTGGGCGTCTTCTACTAAAGCCCTTGTGACCAATGCCTTGTGAGTGAATTTGGTAGATGGAAACTGTGTAGAAGGCCTGTTATGTATGTGTATGTGTGTGTATCTGCCTTCATGTGTATATCATCATCATCATCATTTAGCATCTACTTTCCATGCTGGCATGGGTTAGATGGTTTGAATGAAACTGGTAAGCTGGAGAGCTTCACCAGGTTCCAATCTAATTTGGCTTGGTTTCTCTGCCCGAATACCGTTCCTAATGTCAACCACTCTAAGAGTGTAAAAGGTGCTGTTTATGTACTACCAGCACAAGTGCCAGTTATATGACACCAGCATTGGCCACAATATGATTTCACTTGGCGTAACATGTCTTCTGCACCAAGGCATATCGCCAAAAGTCTTGGTCATTCATCTCCTTTTTCTTTGCTGGTATGGGTTGTAAGAGACTTCTTGAGGCAGCCCATACTTGTTTTCAAGTATGTCTCACCAACATTGACCTACTTTTATATGTGGGACATAAACAATATTACCATCACTGCCTAAGCAGTGTCAAAGCAAAGACACATCATCATCATCATCGTTTAACATCCGCTTTCCATGCTTGCATGGGTTGGACGATTTGACTGAGGTTTGGTGAACCAGACTCCAATCTGATCTGGCAGAGTTTCTACAGCTGTATACCCTTCCTAATGCCAACCACTCCGAGAGTGTAGTGGGTGCTTTTACGTGCCACTAGAGTTTGGTGGTACTGGCAATGGCCACGCTCAAATGGTGCTTTTTATGTGCCACCTGCACAAGAGCCAGTCCAGCGGCACTGGCAACGACCTCGCTCAAATAGCAATGACCCCGCTCAAATGGCAATGACCTGGAGAAAAAAACATACACACGCACACACACACACACACACACATGTACACATATTCATATTTACACAATGTGTTACCATACTGTCACCATCAACCAAATTTTTCTCACATGGCATTGATCAGCTTGCCTGAAATTCCCACAGTAGGATTGAACTCAAAGCTGTGTGGTTGTGGAGTGAGCTACTTAACTACACAGTCATATCTGTGCCTATTTTTATAATAAAATTCAGTCTGTGTGTGCTTTTCACAGTTTTGACTAAAAAACAGAACATTGTTGTGATATAATATTTCAACTCATGTTCACTTAAACACACAGCCTTTTCCCCTAAAATATTTTGTTGAAAACTTCTGCCCCCTGAAACCCTCAAGCTAGAAGAAATTCATTCCCTATTGTTTCAATTCATAAAAGCAATATTCAACTTTTTATTAAATGGATTTAATTCTAAATGATGTCAAAACACACAAACATTTGGCAGTAAACACACATATATATTTGTTGATAAGGAAAGAAATCTCATTATTTTAGTTTGTGTACTATCTTTGAAACTGGACATAGTTTATGTGTGCGTTTGTGTGTGTGTGTGTGTGTGTGTTGTATGTGTGTGTGTTGTGTGTGTGTGTATGTGTGTGTTTGTGTGTGTGCGTGTGTGTTTGTGTGTGTGAGTGTGTATGGCCTCCTCACCAAGCAAACAAGGTAGCATCATTCATAAGCTAAAATGATGCAAAGTACATTGTGACCAGCAGTGTATAACAACATTCAATAGTCTGGTCAATACCATGATGATGATCATCATCATCATTTAACATCTGCCTTCCATGGGTTGAACAGTTTGACAGGAGCCAGCCAGGTAGAAGACTACACCAGGCTACTGTGTCTGTTTTGACATGGTTTTTACACCTGGATGCCCTTCCAAATGCCAACCACTTCACAATGTGGATTGGATGCTTTTTACATGGCACCAGCATTAGCAGGGTTACCAAGTAATTTGCAAGACAAGCAACTTTTGACAGGGGAGGGGGCTTTGGGGGAGGTGATCTTGTGTAAGATGATGAAAGATGAGAGTGTAACAGAGATACTGAGAGGCAGAAACAAGTGCCTTGCTATAGAAAAGATACATGATTACCTGGCCAGACAGAGAGTGGTGAAGGAAGAGAGAGAGAGAGAGAAAAAGGGAGAGAGGAGTAACAAGAAAGAGAACAAAAACAGATGTGCTGCCGTAAAGGAGGTATTTGGTTACCTAGCCAGAGGGAAGGACAAGAGAAGGAGATAGAGAGAAAGAGAGAGAGAGAGAGAGAGAGTGAGAGTGATCAAGAATGAGAGTAGAAACAGGTGTGCTGCTGCAGAGCAATTTTTAGGAATAGGAAAACACTCATTTTTTTTACTTTGAAACACTTTATTTTTGACAAGGTAAACACTTCACTGTCATCAGGACCCTGAAACAAAGAAGCACTGACATTTGTTATAAAAAATTATAAACAGAAATATGACATTTTAAATTTATATTTGGGAATTTGGGAATGATAAGAAAACAAAAAAATCTCTCTCTCTCTCTTCTCTCTCTCTCTCCTCTCTCTCTCTCTCTCTCTCTCTCTTCTCTCTCTCTCCTTCCCTTTGTGTGTGCATGTGTTTGTACATGTGTGTGCATGTATATATATATATATATATATAATGAGAAAGTGAGAATTTACAAAAAAAAAGACGAAGATGGCTGTGTAAGCAACAAACAGATGTATTGGTTTAATGCTCGGGAAGTGAGAAAGTCTTTTACATTTTTAGCCTATACTTTTCGACAGAAAGGAACACAGAAATAAACAGGGAGTGTCATGGTGAATGCCGGACAGAGGAGTCACACAGAAGAGCTAGGAAGAAGGGGAAATAATAAAGTAGTGGTGATCCCAAAATGAAGGTGACCATCTGTGTGTATGTGAGAGCACGTATGTGCCTGTGGAAGGGGGCTGGTAACATTGATGTGTGTGTGTGTGCATGTGTAGATGTGTGGATGATGGTGTAGGTGCTGGGAAGTGGTCACTGTTAGTGTGGTGCAGGGAAGTGGTCACTGTTAGTGTGGTGCAGGGAAGTGGTCAGTGCTAGTGTGTGTGGGCTGGTGTTGTATGGTAGTGGTGTGTGATGTGGTATGGTGGTGTTGGGGTGTGGGGGAGGCGAGGGTGGGGTCTAAGGGATGAGGTGGAGTGGGATGGGATATATAGGGATGATAGGTTGGAATGTGTAGGGGGTGACGTTGAAGGGAAAGGGTGGAAGGAGAAGGTGGTAGGATGAAGAGAGGATATATATATATATATATATATATATACATACATATGCACATGTATACTCATATGCATATGCAAACATGTAGGAGAGAATGGGAGATTTTTATTCTGTTTTCTAATCATAAAATTTTCAGATAAATATTTAAAATGCCATATTTCTGTTTATAATTTGTAATTGCTAATTTTTTTTTTTTGTAACAAGAAATGTCAGCATGTCTTTATTTCCAGGTCTCCATAACAGTAAAAAATTTATTTACCATGTCAAAAGTAGATGTTTTCCAGGTGAAAAAAAAAATGAGAGTGTTTTCTTTGCCAAAAAAAGTGAAGTGTTTTTTTTTTCCATTGTCATAAAAATAGAAAATGTGTCATGTGCGATATTTTAACGCTTGCTGAGTCAAATACCCAATAATACAAGAGCTTGATGAATTGAACAAAAGAGTTTTCCTTGGAAAACTGTATTCATCATCATTATTTAACATACTCCTTCCATGCTGACATGGGTTAGATGGTTTGACAGGAGATGGCCAGGCAGGAGCCTGTGGCATGTTTCAGCATGATTTTTACAGCTGGATGCTCTTCCCAACACCAACCACCCCACAGAGTGGGCTGAGTGCTTTTTACTTGGCACTCACACAGTTGAGGTCAGTTTTGGTGTGGTTTTTACAGCTGGATGCCCTTTCAAATGCCAACCACTTTGCAGTGTGGACTGGGTGCTTTTTAAGTGGCACCAGCATTGGCAGGGTCACCAAGTAACTTTGCAAGACAAGGAACCCTTTAGAGGGGAGGGTCCATTGGAGGCGGCAATCTTGTGTCAGATGATGAAAGGTTAGAGTGTGACAGAAAGAAAGGCAGAGACGTCTTGCTGCGGAAGAGGTACATAGTTACCCAGCCAGAGAGAGAGAGAGAAAGAGGAAAACAGGGAGAGAAAGACAGCTCCTCAAGTATACTTTCACTAGTATCAGTCTGCTAGTTGCAAGTCTTCACTAAGCTTTATATCTTCACCACAACCAGGATAAATTCAAATGTGATGATGGAAAATAATTATGTCATGTATATTTGATGTTAGTCATTCTAATTCTCATCTTTTAACATTAAATACACCTGAGTAAATAATGGCCAAGCTTTTCTCATGTTAATAGGAATTTAATTAAAATGTTTGGTGGATCCAACTGCATTAATAATAATGCCACAATGAATGCTAACATTTTGTAGTTCATTATTTTACATTTGTTCTGTCATAAAAGTCGTTTAATAATGGTGTTGAGAAAAATGAAGCTGAAAGCATGGCGTTATTTAGTGACATTCTTAACCACACAACCACATCTGCACTTGTATTAATATGTACTTTAAGATAAATGATCAATTATACAATGTATATTGGCTGAGCTGTGTGATCTCACCTATCTGGAATTTCTATTTAGTTTTGCCTGGAGAAAATATTCTTTATGATACTGAAAAAAAATTCCTAATTCCAATTTTTAATGATTGTCCACCTTCAAATACTCTGTTTCAGAGTAGACAACCAGAAGTAAATTTCCAGTTTCTGATATTTCATTCCAAAATGTTTTAATACATCATTAGATGCAATAAATGTAGGAGATTACAATCCTGCAAGAAAAATTAAGTTTGCAATCAGGATTAGGATTTATGAGTAGATTTTAAGGATTCAGTTTTAGGTTTAGGGGATTGAGTTTAACATCAGAGGTTCACATAGAGAGAGGAAATAATTGAAAAAAATTGAACTTGTGAATTTCTTTTCCTTCCCACTCAAAAGCATTACACCTGATGTTTAAAGCATAGAAATTGTAAAAAAAAAGATTTCTAAATGACAAATGGAAAAGATATATGGGAGGGATACATATTGCACAAGCCAGATATTATTGAATATATATATATTGCTTCTCCATTTATAGTGAGCTAGTGAAACACTGATAAATTTCTAAAATGTCAAAAAAACATACTTCTGTTACAAAATTAATACTTTTTGCAGACTTACTATGATACCACTTCATCTATTAAATCCCAAAGAATAAGTGTTTTATTTGCCAAGCTACACTGAGAGTCCTAATTTACACATGCATGCACGTGCACACATCACACACTGATTCTGTGAATTATCAACCTATTAATTCACACTTCCAACATTTTAATCCCTCTCTCTCGTTGGTAGCCACCAGTACAGCTTATCTGAGGACACACTTCACTATATCACTTACCAAAGTTGCCTCACTCTTAAGAATTTTAGTGAAAGCAATGTTGCTGTGCTTTGACATTAGCCAAATCTTTGGCCATGATTGGCATAATAATCATCTAGTGAAACTACCTAGGCTTCATTAATTTCATCTTCTCTCTTCCTGTTAAATCACACCAGTAAGGAATGTGTTGATAGAACTCTTTCTGGTGCACTCTATCAACTTTACTATGTCCTCTGCTGTATTTCTCATGCTCTTTCTTCTGTAAATTAACAATCTGCCTACTGGTCTACTATCATATAAGCCACTCATGTAAGCCAGTGAGTTCAGTTTCTATGCAATTAAGTCCTTCTTAGATTAGACCTTACGATCTTTAAAAAGGATACTTTGGATAATGTCCTAGATGCACATTGCCTCAGAGAGAGACAGTATAATCACAGATGGTATGTCTTTGATCATATGTTTGCTTTATCAGGTTTGCAGACTGGGTGCTAAACAACAACAACAACAATCACACTTGTGAAGATGATACCACTCTTCCCTTCTCCTTAAACGTCTGTCTACGCACTTTATCCATCCACAGGCAATCTAAAGCACCTTTCACATCAAACTTGTATTGCTTCCTTGAACAGAAATCTCAGAATACACAATCAAACTTTCAAACTACAAATGCTTGGCCTGACAATTTCTGATATTTTTTTCTTTTCTTTTTTTTTCCCTTTTCTTTTTTTTTTTTTGCCTCATAACCCTGACATGACCCTGAAATATAGTTAAAAATTTCATCGCGAAGACTTTTGGTCCTCTTGAGGATCCTGAAAGCGTGTAAGCTCTGATCAGTTGCTGATCCTTTAAGAAGTTTGAATTAGACCCACAATTTACTTGTGGGATGATATAATTGTGCAATTCCCCCCCCCCACCACTCTCTCTTATGCACACACACTTTCTAGTCAATATTTGTTTACTGGACAAGTGCAGTTCATCTGCATCTGTTCATGAAGAATTCTATGTGTGATATAGCAATGACAGGAGATCATCTAGTGTCTCTTGGTTAGCACTTGAAATTATTTCTCCTCTCTTTACTTATTCATCAGCTGGCAACATATTTTTAATATTAGGATACTTCTTGTATAAACTTTGAGAACCTTACATTCTTACAATAGCTCACCATTCCACTAATGTTTTCTTACAATTAAGATCCTATTTATTATGTACATAATAAAGAGCTACCTTGACAAGTCTCTCTTGGCAAAAGCTTTAATGAGTGACATTATTCTCTCAGGTATGTGTCATAAATATTTTTCTGTTAACTCACATGAATGTTTTATAACTTAAAAATTGCACTGAAAAGATGTTAAAAAATTCTTACTTTTATTCTTTTTTTCTCCCACCCCACCATCCTTTTCTTTATTCTCTGCAGAATTTTCTATTCAGAGTGGGGTTCATGAAAAGAATGATTTACTTAGCCTTTAGGGCATATTAAAAAGCTGATCTAACTAAATTTACTTTTCTATAAGGAAATTTAATTTATTTTCTCTTAATAATCATTGGGGAAATATAGGCTTGAAGTGAAGATGTTTATTTACTCACCTCACTGACAGCAGACAAATATATGGTGCTGCAGCTGCTAAGCTGTAACTTTATTTTTCTCAAAGAAGACTGCAAAAATTACAAATTTAACTGTATGCCACATTAACTTGGAATAATTATAGAAAAAGAGGAAATCTCCTAGTAATAATGTAATTTCTTAATTAGGTTTCCAACCTTAAATTTGAAAAGAAAAGAAAATCAAAATTTATAGCGTTCATGCCTTTCTGTCATAGAATCTAAACCAAGATGTGATTTACTAGAATGTCACGAAAACTTAGCATTGCACCAATAATTATTATAGCAAATATTTGAACATTACTGTCACTTTATTGATTTTCATAGCTTAGTTTGAATTTTAATTGATGTTAACCTTGCTTCTAATTTCTTTGATACTATCCGTTCGTATTAAATAATTAAAATAAAAGTAGTTGCTTTAGAATTAGGCTCCAGCCTTGAAGATATCAACACTGCTTCATCTTCAGTATATTCTCAATGAAGGACAGTAAACAATTGGCTGCAAATTGAGTTACTGGCTGAAATGTCATTTCAATCTTGTGTCATGGTAACTTCTACATTAAATGGAATTGTTGTTTTAAAACAGAAATATTTGTCGAGAATTAAATAATTACAATCTGTATATTTTGTAGGAATATATGCAGATTGCTGTTTTTGTTTAGCCTCAGGTCAGCCAAAATTAATCTGTTATATAACCAAAGGTGTTCCAGCTGTGACCATCCAGTGGGTTTTTTTCTTTTTTTTTTCTTGGATACAGTTTATCTAGGACTATTTTCTAGGTCTATATTATCCTATATCTTTTTTTTTTTTTCTTCACTTGTTTTAATCATTGAACTGCAGCTGTGCTGGTCAGTGCCTTAAAAGGTTTTAGTCAAATATCACCCACTATGAATTTTTTACTTTGGTACTTATTATAGCAATTACTTTTTCCAAACTGCTAAGTTATGGGATGTAAACAAACCAATGCCAGTTGCCAAGAGGTGTGGTGGGAACACACATGCATGCATGCATGCAGGCACACACATACACATGTGTGCTTGCGCAACAGGCTTCCTTAGAGGTTTCATCAATGAAATTTCCTCACAAGGTATTAACTAGCCCAGGGCTATAGTAGAAGACACATTCCCAAAGTGCCATGCTGTGAGACTGAATTTGAAACTACATAGTTATGAAGCAAGCTTCTTAAGCACTCAGCCATACCTGCATGTTATTTTTTTTATTTTAAGAAGACAAATTAAGCAGCTGTGAAGAGTTTGCCATTGGTTCATCCTTCCTTCCTTCCAACTTCTTGACCCTGTGGTTGTAGGGACATTCATTCATGGCATTGCAACAAGATTTTGCCACTTCCCTCAGGTTTCTGCTGCTCTCTGTGAGCCAGCAAAATTGAGGTCTGTTCACTCTTTGAACCTGTGTCTTTGCCAACATAAACTGGCTTCTGCTCAGAACATGCTACTTGTACTGAATATCCTTGTGCACTACAGTTCTGATACTCCACTCCAGTACCTGAAGTTTTTGGCAATAGCTCTCATTGATTCTCTAGGATGATCTATGATACTATTTCGAAAACTTGTTGGATGAATTTTGGTATCTTTACAGTGTCTGAGCTTTTAGAGCGCTTTTTTTTTTAGTTGTTTTATTAATTTACCAAAGATATATATATATATATATATATATATATATATATATATATATATATGTGCACACACACATATAGTTATATCGTTTGTTCTTTCTCGAGCTATACCTGGCTCATAAGGGCCGGTTTCCAAGTTCGGTGGAGTATAGATTCCCCACCTGGATGGGACACCGGTCCATCGCAGGTGAGCTGCAAGATGCAGGAGGAAAGAGTGAGAAAAAGTTGTGGCGAAAGAGTCAGCAGAAATTCGCCATTACCTGTCTATCTATCTATCTATCTATCTATCTATCTATCTGTATGTGTGTGTGTGTACATATATATATATATATATATATATATATATATATATGCACACACATATGATGGGCAGCTTTCAGTTTCTGTCTACCAAACCCACTCAGAAGAGTTTGGCTGACTTAGGCTGGCAGTAGAAGATGCTTTTTCAAGGAAGACACTGTATGTAGGACTGAGCCAAAACCATGACAACACCTAGTCATGCCTCCCTCCTCCAACTATATAGTTCTGGGTTCAGTCTCACTGCTTGACATCTTGGACAAACATCTTCTACTATAGCCTCAAGCCGACCAAAGCCTTGTGAGTGGATTTGGTAGACGGAAACTGAAAGAAGCCCATCGTATATATATGTGTGTGTGTGTGTGTGTCTGTGTTTGTATGTATATGTTTGTGTGTCTGTGTTTGTCCCCCCAACATCACTTGACAACCAATGCTGGTGTGTTTATATCCCCGTCACTTAGTGGTTCAGGAAGAGGGACTGATAGAATAAGTACTAGGCTTACAAAGAATAAGTCCTGGGGTCGATTGTCTTGACTAAAGGCACTGCTCCAGCATGGCCACAGTCAAATGACTGAAACAAGTAAAAGATAAAGAGAGAGAGCGAGGGAGATCTGGTGAGCAGTTTGTGTGTATATGAATGTATATAGATGTATAAGCTAATGTACTAAACTACCTCAGTGCATTATTGTCTCTACTTCAGAATAGTTGTGTATCTAGTCTTTTTTAACAGTTCACCAATTAATTTATAAAAGAACAAAAATCTTTATTTCATGAAATGCAATAAATTTAGGATAAATTTTTGTGTAGATATGAAAACTGACTATGAATTATAGAAATAGACAGGATTTTCCATAGAGAAATTCACATGATATTTCGACCAGAATTAAACTAATTATATTCTGTTTTCAGATGGTCTTTCAAGAAATTGTATGCAATGAAATGTTACTTTCAATGTATTTGGCCCTCGCCCTTATTTAGCTATATATATACATATATACATACATGGCCCATAAAAAGCACCCACTACAATCTTGGAGTGGTTGGTGTTAGGAAGGACATCCAGCTATAGAAACAGATTGAAGCCTGGTACAGCCTCCTGACTTGCCAGTCCTCAGTCAAACCCTCCAACCCATGCCAGTATGGAAAGCAGACATTAAACATTGATGATGATGATGATGATGATGATGATGATGATGATGATGATGATGATATTGGCCTGCTCACTTAGCCAGTGGGGTGGTGTCATTTGAAGGCTAAAACAATGCAAAGTGCATTGTGGCCAGCGATGTGTAACAACATCTGATAGCTAGGTTGGTCACGGTGATATATATATATATATATATATATATATATATATATATATCCAGAACCACACTAATAGCTTAAGAGTGAAATTTAGAATTTCTTGGTTTTCTGTGAATCAATTTTGATAAAACTTTTTTCAGTTGGTTTGCACATTATAACAACACCATTGTTATATTTTCATTATCCTGTGTAATGTCTTTTCACTTTTTATTTCAGATTTTTCAGTTTTTGAGTAAACCATGCTTTTGAATGAAAATAGCCCATCTAGATGGTTTTTTTTTTTTGGTTTTTTTTCCAGAAAATGAAGAGTAATGATAGATATTAAGCATACATTGAGTATATATTTAGCAGAAAATCATAATAATATTATAACATTTATTGACATAAATATATACTCAATGTATGTTTAATATGTATCATTACCCTTCATTTTTTGAAAAAGAAAAGTCTAGATGGACTATTTTCATTCAAAAGAAGAATCTGAAATAAAAAAGAAAGGTCATTATACAGAGTATTGAAAATATAACAATGGTATTGTCATAATGTGCAAACCAGCAGGGAAAAGTTTTATCAAAATCGATTCACAGTAAACCAAGAAATCCTAAATTTCACTCCTAAGTTATTAGTGTGGTTCTGAGTGTATATATATATATATATATATATATAAACATACACACGTGCACACGCACACACCCACACATGCACACACACACACATACATACATATATATATATATATATATATATATATATATACATATGATGGGCTTCTTTCAGTTTCCATCTCCCAAATCTACTCAAAAGGTTTTGGTCAACCCAAAGCTATAGTAGAAGACACTTGCCCAAGGTGTCACACAGTGGGACTGAACCCATAGCCATGTGGTTGGTAAGCCAGCTACCTACCACACAGCCACTCCTGTGCCTATATATTTATCTTTTACTAAGTTCATGTTATTAGACTACAGCCATGTTGAGACACTACCTTGTAGAATTTTAGTTGAACAAATTGACCTCAAAACTTATGTTTTTAAAGTCTAGTACTTATTCTATCATTCTCTTTTGTCAAACCACTAGGTTACAAGGACATAAATACACCTATACCAGTTGTCAAGTGGTGTTTGGAGACAAACCCAGATGCAAAGACACACATATAGACTTGTGCATACATACAACAGCTTTTTTCAGTTTCTGTCAACAAATCCACTCACAATGCACGCAAACATATACATATACATATGTATATATATATATATATATATATATATATATATATATATATATATATATATATATATATATCCTTGTTTCTCTCCTTGTTTTTTTCTGTGTATCTTTCTGTGGAAGAGCGTAGGCTCGAAACGTAAAAGACTTTTTCTATTCCTGAGCGCTATACTAATACATTTGTTTGTTTGTACACCACCTGCCTTTGTCTTTTGTTTATTTTCATAAACTTTCCCTTTATATATATATATATATATATATATATATATATTATATATATATATATATATACACATATGTATATGTTTGTGTGTCTGTGTTTGTCCCCTACCATCACTTGACAACCGATGTTAATGCGTTTACGTCCCTGTAACTTAGCAGTTGGTCAAAAGAATAAATCCTGGGGTAAATTTATTTGACTAAAGGTGGTACTCCATCATGGTTGCAGTCAAATAAAAGAATAAAAGAAAAAATAGGGAGAAAGAAAAAGCATTTTTTTACAATTTCTGTCATGGTGCATGAGGAAGGTTTCTTTGCCATTATTCACTGTTTTTACTTGTGAAAATTCAAAATGTTTTAAGTTAAAATTGTCCATGCTGGCATGGGTTGGACAGTGTGACCAGAGCTGGCAAGCTGGGGAGCTGCACCATAATCCAGTCTGACTTGGCAAGGTTTCTATGATTGGATGCCTTTCTTAACACCAACCACTTTATAAAGTGTGCTGGGTGCTTTTACTTGGTACTATAAGGCACATTTGTGTGGTGCTGCACTGGCACTTTTATGTAGCACTTCATAGGCACTTTTACATGTCACCAGATGGGCTCTTTTATGTGCTGTCACATAGGTGCTTTTACGTGGAACTGCCACAAATGCTTTACATCACCAGAAGGATCAGTCTTAACACTGCTGTGGTGTACAGGTCTTCTTGAGTACAGCAAGGCACCAGGTATTTCCGTCCTTTATTATATTGCCTGAGAGGTTCAGCTTCTTGAGGTTGTCTTTCAGTACTTCATCCCACGTCTTCTTGGGTCTCCCACTTCCATGTGTTCCATCTACTTTGAGAGATCAGCACTTTTTTATGGAGCTGTCGGCATCCATCTGCATCACATGACAAAATCAGTGCAGTCTTCTCTCTTGCCCACAACAACAATTCCTCTTATGCCTAACTTCTCTCTCAGAACACTAGTTCCCTCTCAAACATGTACACTTACATTACACAACCAGCAGTGCATACTAGCCTCATTCTTTTCTAATCTTCACATGTCCTCTGCATTCAAGGTCCATCTTTCACTATCATGTAGAATTGCTCTGTGTGTGTGTGTGTTTATGGCAAAGGATCAAGTTCTTATTGGTTGTAAATTTGATGACATCATTTGTTTTTCTCCATTTGATTTCATGGATATTTTGGTCAAATATTTTGGTTTTGGCATTTTGGTTAGTTAACTTCATGGTGACATCATTTCTTTGTTGATTGCTTTATTTGTTGACCAGTAGAGTACTTTAGTTGGTTTATTTTCTGCTGTTGTTTTGTTATTGTCAAAGGATTTGGTAACCTGTTTCAGCTTGATTGTTACCCAGTGTTCCAGTTAGTTGATTCCCTTAAGAGACCACTGGTTCAGTCAGTTCTATGTATATTTGCTTTTTCCTGAACCAATGAAATCGTTTGATGATCTGGAAAAAAACAAATAAAACATCAAGCCAATTGAACCAGTGGCCTAGTAAGGGAATCGGCCAACCAGAACACTTAGTGACAATGAAACTGAAACAAGGTTAGCAAGTCCTCTGGCAACAACAAAATTACCTAAGTAGAAAATAAGCCAACCAAAACACTCTACTGGTCAACAAATAATCAAAACAATTAACAAAAAAAAAATGTTTGCAAGACAGTGTGGCAGAGAAAATTATGACACTGGAGAGAAGTATGTTTGCATGGATGATGATTCACTTGCAGTTAATGGTTCTCCTAAGAAAGAGGCATGGAAGTGCCACTATGAAAGGCTGCTAAATTCATATTTTTTCAGTCCAAATGATTTTGAAGACTGCAGAATAAATGATAATCTGATGGGACAATGTCTGGTGAAAATAGTGGGTGGGGCATCGTTTCTCATTCAAACTGCTCAAGCCTTTGGAATGTCATCCTTGTTTTATGTGGCCGAGCATTAACCTGATGGAAGAATACCTTTCGTCTTGAAAGATGGTTGCTTTTCTTCTAGCGCTGACTTCAATGACTGGTTGAATGACCAAGTCCAAGCTTTTCTGTTAGTTCCTCAACAGTTATGATGGGATTTTGTTTCACCAGGATTTGCAGGATGTCTTTTTCGATTTCTACAGATCTTTCAGGATGGATGAGCTCATTTTCTAGGCTGTAATTTCTGGCTCAGAATTTCTGGAACCACCGCCGACACTGGCTTACACTTACTGTCCGATCCCCATATACTGCATTAATATTCCTCACACTTTCCATTACATCATTGCTTTTATTGAACTCATAAAGCAAAATATGCCAAATGTACTCCTTTGTCACTTCCATAATAATTTTGAAAAAATAACTGTTGAAATCAAACTGCACTCTTCAAAACTTGCATTAAGAATAAGTACAAGGTAAAAGTACTACCTGCTTTTAGAGCAAATTGATGCAGGCAGTTTATCCCATCCCTCTCTGACTTTTAGTTCATACAATTGAAAAAACCGCATTATTTATGGGATGACCCAATATATACATTTACACATATACACACATACTCACAAACATACACTGTTGAATGTTTAAGAAGTCCACTTCACAACTATGAGGTTTCAAGTTAGATCCTATTGTGGCATCTTAGGCAATTGTCATCGTTTATATTTTCTGGTCAATCCATAATTTATGAGTGAAACTGTGTAGATAGAAACCATAGAGAGAACCATCAGACAGATGGTTCAAAAGCACAGCCATGCCACACACTATCATACTGATTCTACCTGAGATTTATCTTAAGGAAACACATGATTGTTAAATATCCAGCCATTTACTCATTAATTCAGTAAACAAGTAATTGAAACTGTATCCATATACATACCTTCATGTGTGTGTGTGTGTATAAACAAACTTAACGTACCAAATGAGTTCGTACTTTACAGAAAGCCACTACAGAGAGTCGAACCCTGGACTTCTCAAATTCCAGAAGGAGGAAAGGGGTCACTTAGCTTAATGTTACAAAGTGTTCAGCCAGAACTTGAGAGTTGCAGGGTTGCTGGCCACTTTTATCTGTCTTCTAAAGGGTATTTACCCAATCTTCTAAGCTGTATTCACAGCTGTTCTGCATTCAAGATTTCCTATATATATATTTCTATATACATTTCTTCTACAGGAAACTGCTCCTAGTGTAATCAATTGGCAGGATTATGAGGGGAGAACAGCCTTACATTTAGCTGTAGCAGATGGCAATGAAGCAGTTGTCAAAGTACTGGTGAGTGATTAAATTTTTTATTTTTGATATTAATGAATACATTAGATTCGAAGAATCTTAGCATGGGATTTTAGGAAAGCATTTTGGCTCCACACTACAGAGACATTTCACTACAATGCAGTCAATGCTCACTCAAATTTCATTATAATTTCACACAATTTTCTTTTTGATCATGAAAAATCTCATTAGAGCATCACTGAATATTTATGCTTGGAGAATCTCATTGGAGCAACATAGTAAACTTCCTCTTTATGTTGTGCATTTATCCTGGTGATGTCCATCCAGTTCTAAATGAAACCCATGAAATTTTAAACTTTGGATTTTAAGCTAATAAAACATTAAACGGATTTATAGTGTTCTCACAGGCTTTAATGTTGAGCTATATTACTCTGAGCCAATGTGAGCACTTCTGTTTTGATTCAATTTCTTTCAAAGTTGACCCTACTATCTTAATAATAGAGGAATATATGGAAGTAGTCTTGAATATAGCATATCAGAAACAAAGACAGAGTAATTATGGTTTGAATACTAATCAAACCATGAAAATTTTGATTTCATGATAATGACTAATGGCACACAATTGTGATTAATGTAAAAATACAAACTTCAAAAATGTAAATTTTCTCCTATAGAATACAAACACAGATACAAATAGAATACAAACACAGATACCATTTGCATCAAGACTGTGCTAGCATGCACACTACAAATGATTGATACAAAGGGAAAACAACTGATATTTTTTGAGAATCCACTTTACCCAGCTCTGTTGTGGCTCACACCAGAATCTACAGGACGTCAAACACCTCCTTGATCTTGGCCACCAGCTCAGCCTTTGTGTTGCAAGCGGAGTTGTTGGTGTCTTTCTCAACCATGCCCCACACATAGTAATCCATTGAATTGCAATCGGTGGAACAGAGAGGCCACAATCTGGAGCTGGTGAAATTATAGAAATTCTCCAACAACCACTTCTGACTCTTTGCAAAGGTAAGGTAAGGAGTCAAATCCTGTTGTCACTCATATGGCCTTCCAGCAGTAACCCTCTCTAGCCAGGGTTTGACCACAGTTCCCAGCAGCTTTACATGGCCATCTGAATTGAGCCAAAGGTCCTGTTCAAAGATGAGAGGTAGCATGACGTCACTGTCACTGGAGACACTCCCACAGGCTATCACAGTTTGGGGGAACTTGGTTTACATGACACATGGGACTTCACATTTATTGTAGGCAAGCCACCAGTTGTTTTGGGTGTTGTACAACTGATCTGGCAGGAGTTCTTTTCCTCTGGGAAGAACCGAATCATCCCCAGCTCAATAGGATCCTCAGCTTCTTTGCCTTTATCAAACAGTTTTCCTTGGCCTTGACTGTTAGGATTTCCCCCTTACACCACTTTTACAAGTAATTGTGAAGATCCCCATTCAGGGCCAACTTCATGGTAGCTACTCCAACACCCATCTTTCTCTCATCAAAGCCCAGATTTTCTTGCTCAAATTTTCTATCACCTTGTCCTGCAGTTGCTAGATGACTTCCTGCATGCAAACATAATTAGAATACCTGCTGTGTTCTTTCCTGCTGGCTGAGGCTTAGTAGTCTCCATTACAGATGTCCATGTCACATCTTACAGCCTTTACAGAGTTCACAGAGCATTGAATAGCAGTCATGATGTTGGTATTTTGATATTTATTTTGAATCATCGTGATACAGGTAATGATTTTCCAATATTCAAATAGCTTACAGCCCTCCGTGTCAGCCAACTTTTCTTCAACTACAACTTTAATCTTTATCATCTCCAACATTATTGACTGTTCATTAATACATCAAGCTGTTCCTGAAAAATGGAGACATAAAAATTCATCAAATTTAGCTTTAACATGTACAGCAGTACAGAAACAGACAGGAAGGTAGACAAAATACATGTTCAGACTGTAACGCTGTATATTGGAGTGTGCACTTTGGTCTTCAACTCAACAGAGATTGGTATATCTGAAATAACAGATTAATGAGTTACACCTAGTCATGGTTGGAATCCCAATTAGAGTTGGAGCACAATTATGCTCAAAGATATTCCAGTCACCACCATCCTGTCTTTTCCCATACACAGATCATTGAACTACATTAGCCAATGTGTTCTTTTCTAAGATATTAGGATGTGATATGAGTGAGATTTAGTTGCTACTACTAACTAGTTAAACAACAATGTAGTGGCTACCTTCTCTCTTCAGTTTATTTATTAAGCATGCCAAGCCACTGAATGTTGTCACAACTACTGATGTAGCACAATAGAAATGAGAGAATATGAACTACTAACCAACACTTCAACTGTCATTCCTTCATCACATCAACTTGTTGGTCAACTACAACTAACAATCTTTTAGAAACTGCTGATTTATAAATTGGCAAATTAGATATAAATCTTATACAGAAGTTCATATTTAGCTATTAGCTAGCTTCCCACCTCATCATCTTAACAAATTTCCATTCAAAAAATCAATTTAATCGAATTTATTATAGTAATCATGTAGATATTAAAGACTGTGTAATGTGAAATTAGCTACTGTTTAAGTATTGGTGGAAGTAACTGAAGGCTAGTATGATGTCAAACATAGTTGTGATTCAGAAATAATAGCGGAGCAATTTTGATAAAGTAGGTATAGGAAGTTATATTGTTGCTGAAACTATTCATATTTTAAATTAAAGGAAGTTTGATGACCAAAGTTTTGAAGGGTTTTATCTTAATCATTCTGGTCATTGTTATTTTCTGATTAAAATCCAAAGAGATTTATTAATATTATTGGAATTTCAGATAATGGCTCTCCACCTTTTTCCAAATAGTTGTAGAGTGGAGGATTCTACAAATTTGGTTATATTATTTCAGCTCAGATAGATTTGGATGTTGCAAATATTTAGCAATTGAGGTAGCTTCCTGGTCATCATTTTGCTAAATGGAGTAAGGACATTAAATGAACATAGTCATTCATATTTTTTTCCTTTTGTTTTTAATAGTTTATTCTTGAGGAAGGTGTTTTACTCAGCATTCACAGACCCTCTCAGATATAGGGGAAATAATGTTAACCCTTTAGTGTTCAGATTACTCTGTTAAATGTAAGGCTTTTTTATTTAAATTGTTTTGAATTAATCATGTATTACCTTATCGCTTTGAGGTTTCAATGATGTGATAGTTTATTTTTAGAATGTCAATGTAGGTTAGGTGTGAGAGGCTAGATATGGCCACTTTGAGTATAAAATATGTAGAATATATTGGGCCGGATTTTGCCAGTTTAAACACTAAAGAGTTAATGTTCTACATAAGAAGCTGCTAGTTGAGGGTTACACATAATACACAGGCAGGAAAAGAATTCCAGAGAGTTAATATTTTCTGGAGTAACAACTGGGTTAGTGGTTAGTATGGGTGTTGGAGTAGATAGAATGTGGATGATTAAGAAATGAGAAACTAATGAGTTAGGTGGGCCTGATTGGTGGTGACACAAGATCTGTTAGCTTGAAAGAGTAGAGACCATTAACAGTTGTGGTAGAATGAAGGGACAGCATGTCTGTGGGCCAGTGGCTGAAGTGTTTTAAGCATGTATGAATGAGACATATGAACAAAGAGTATATTAATGTGTCATCAGGGAAAAAACTCTCAAAACCAACAGGTAAAACATTTTAGATGAGATCTTTCATTTGAAAGAAATGAAAAGAGTTCTAGAGAAAGTGTGTATGTGTATAACTAAAATAAAGTTAAAAGCCATACCAAATTGGCAAATGTAAGGCCTGTATTAGGGTTTTCACTGACAATATTTAAAATTGTTGAGTTCTTTTACTGTTCATGTTTCTTAGTGATAAATGATAAAATAATTTCAATTTCAATTGTCAATCAAATTCTTTAATCTGTTGAGTGTGATAAATCACAGACATAAGTATATTTCATTCTTGAAATCTCCTTTATTTCTGCATTATGTTTTTATTGTAAGAAATTATGACATGACAGGTTAAGGATGAAAAATCATTCAGTGTATTCACTAATGGATATAAAAAAAAATTGAATCCACAGATGAACACTTCTCTCTCCCTCTGTCTGTCTCTCTGTCTCTCTCTGTCTCTCTCTCTCTCTCTCACTCTCACTCTCTCTCTCTCTCTCACACACTTTTCTCTCTTTCCTCCCTGTCTTTCTGAGTTTCTGCTGCTACAACTGTAACCTCTTCTCTTTGGGGGTAGCTGGTCTTTTTCTACTTTATTCCTTCATCTCTCTTCCTTTTGTTCAGCCATAGTGTCTCAGATCTTACCCTAACCACTATGCTCAATCCTTACTCTCCAGAATGTTACTCCTCTCAAATTCCAAGATGCTGTTATATAAGCATATGTTTGAATCTCAGTTAGACTAGCAGAGAATAAAGGCTATAGAAATAATTAGTAGTAGAGGCATTCATGAAAGGGACTCTATGAACCAATGAACTGCTGAGATGACCTACTAGCAGTATTTGATAGGTTTTTGCTATTTAGGTGACATTATTAGTGCTAGAGATTTTTGTAATGTGAACATGATAGCTAAAGAGGTGGTGAAAGGCAGTCAGAGAGGTGTTGTCACTTTAGGCAATAAAGGGTCTCTCATTTTCCTCTCTCTCAGACTATGTTCATCCTTTAAGGAGTGTGATGCTTCATGCTAGTGTGACCTGGGAATTGGTTACTTTAGTTCCGCATAAGTTGGAGATAATTGAAGCGAGCCTTATTTGTTGGATGTGTGATGTTGGCTTGTACAAAAGGTGAAGTATAAGTAAGCTAGGAGAGCAGCAAGGCATTAAATGTATTTGTCGATGTTTGCAGCATGGATGACTGAGCTATTATGAGCATTTACAAATGAATGCTGCATGCTATCAGTGAAAGATACCTGTGGGAGCAAAAGACCAAGGATTATGTAGAGAGTTCATATCTCTGGATGTTAGGCTTCAAAAGGCCAAGTGATGAAAAGATCAGGTCAACTGGGAAAAATTGTATTTAAAAGATCCATTAAAAACATGCAAACTTCGAAGATTAGTTTTTGAAACAATGTATGTGATAAGGGAAAATAGGTTGAATTATTTTTTTACTAATATATATAAATAACTGTCAATGTTTAACAAGCCGCTGTGTAATATAAGTCAATAGCTCTTCTATCCATTTAGGTATAGCAATTCTAATTCATATCAATGATATGGTTGTTTAGCTTCATATTTATATATTTTCCTACAACTGTATTAAATGATGTAGGTTTAGAGAAACAGAATTTTGTGTGTACCAGAGTATATACTGACAAACTGTGTGTTTCTAAGATGTGTATGCATTACCAGAGATAAATCCTTGTGCATATAGGTGTATAGTTAGTTTCTTGATTGTTTTATACATTTAAAAAAAATTCTGTGTCTGTGTTTGTATGTATGCGCATGCGTGTGTGTGTATCAATCTACAGATATAATAAATAAACAATTAGATATACATCAATGCATTTACCTTTCCTTCAGATGTTTATCTACCTGAAATCAAACCATGACATTATTGATTGATATTATTGATCATAAATGTTTGTTTTCTCACCTAGGATGTGACCAAGCACTAATTTCAGTCATGTTTCCATTTTAGTTCTTTTCTGTTGCAATGAGTTTTAGTTGAGTTAATACTCAACACTCACATTATCGCGTTCATTGAATGCTTCATTCATCTTTCTTCAACTGTTTCCTATTTCCTGATTAGTTTCCTCTTCTTCTTTTTTACATTTTCCACAGCAACTGAGAATTACCGTTTATATGTCATTTGGTTTCCATTCAATAATTCATTGATTTTCATTTGCTTTTTTTGTGATTGTTTTGTTTTGTTTTGTCTTCTTTTTTTTTTATCCAATGCAGCATTTTAGCTAGTACCTTTCAGCTACTCTCAGCTCCATTTACTGTCCTATCATACTGATCTTAGATGAAATCATTAATTATACTTGCTGTTCCTATCAAATTCTGTTCCCTATATGAAAAAAAAAATACTATATAAAATAAATAACAAACAACGAAAAATTATTTATAACCAACCAATATGATTTATTTGAACATTTGTTTTTATATGTTTATTAATTGTTTTTGTTTGTTAAAATTGTATTCAGGTTTTAGTTGTGTTTTTTTTTTTCTTTCTGTCTTTCTGTTTTATAGACTTCTTTTGAGACGTGTAATGTATCACAACTAGATAACAATTTTCGAACAGCTCTGCACTGGGCAGCTGACCTTGGTAAGACTGTCTTGTATTTCATACTCTCTTTTTAATTTCCATCTTGACTTCCTTGTCAAGTAAGTATGTGTATAATAAATAAATAAATAATTAAATAAATAAATAAATACTTGTAAAAACAAATTCACTGCAGTTACCATGGTGAAACAAATTATCTCTAATGGTAAAAGGTGTAAAAACACCACATCTTCCCTCCAGCAGATTCCCAGTGGCCAGAAGCAGTGTTGTTACACCTTTTACCATGAGAGAAAATTTTTTTCTCCACAATAATTTCAGTGAATTTGCCTTTGGAAATTAAAATATGTCACACACATATTTTAATGAACCTAAAGTTCATTTATTCCTAATCACTGATACTGATATATATATATATATATATATATATATATATATATATATATATATATACATATATATATATGAGTAGTTGAATGAATTATCTTATTATGGATAATTCGGTTAACTGATACCTGGGTAGCAAATTCACGTCAGAAAAACACGGTTGAAGCTACATGCCTAGGGCAGAGATCACGTGCTTTCGTGTGGAAATTTGTGTGTTTTTTTAAATACAAATAAATGAAAGAATGGAGTTGAACGACAAATTAACAAAATTCTTTTATTTTCGACATATGTTTCGAAGGCTGCATATTCCTAATTTCGAAGGAATAAGGGGTGCAATTATGCCGCCTTCTCATCAGGAAAAACAAGGAACTTATGTCAGCATCAAGATGCACAAAAACTTTTAGATGACTTTTATTTATATATATATATATATATATATATATATATTGTGTGTATGATGAATCCATAGGTGATGTGTTCATTTCCATTTAGAAATATGTTTTACTGTACAGTTGGCCCCCAACCATGAATTATATGTCACAATCACCTGCCCTACCCCCAGTTGGTGGCATCATATGCTTCCTATTGTAGTATACTTTTATGTGTATATTTCAACTGTATGGCAATGGCAAGGTCCTGGGTTCCATCCCACCATGTTAAAATCTTTGGCCCGTGTCTTTTATCTCTGCCTCAGGTTGACCCAAACCGTGTAAGCAAAACTGGGTTGTTGGAAACTGTGTGGAAGCCTGATGGATTGATTGCATGTTCAAAAGTATGGTTTTGTCATACACTGGTTCTACATAATTACTCATACACCCATAATTGTGTTATGAATGTATGAATATGTGGGATACTTAGCCACTTGCATGCTAATTCAATGACCTTGCAATTCAGATTATAAGATAACTGAATTTGCATGTTGAAAACTGACAGAAACCCATTTTTGCTACGACAACAACTTCTTGTCTGGTAATGAAACATGGACTTTGAATGCAGAGGACTTAAGAAAACTGGAAAGAAATGAAGCAAGCTTGCTCCATTCGATGTGTAATGTATATGAGTATGAATGATATAGTACAAATGTCTTGAACATAAAACTCAGCATAAGAGAGATCAGATGTAGTGTGCAGGAAAGAAAACTGCATTGGTATGGTCATACGAGGACAGCTGTTTAAAGAAATGCCAATCACTTAATGTGAGTGGAGCTTAGAGAAGGCAGAGACCCAGAAAGACTTGAGGTGAAGTAGAGAAAGCTGATCTCAAGACCTTGGACCTCACAGAGGTGACCGTGATGTCTGGTGATATGTGGTTCTCAAGAAGACCTGCTCAACTTATCAAAACTAAACACTGTGTGTGTTTATATATACATGGTTTAGTCAAAATGTATCCAACCTTGATTTTTTTTTGCACAAAATGATAATGCGTGAGCAAAATCTTCATGGGTATTAGGTGACTGCGTCCTTCCTGAGCATGCACAAAAATTTTCATGTCTGTAGGTTGTGCCATTCACCTACAGTGACACATTGAGTACAGACATGAAGAGTGTGCTGTGAAATTTTTCTTTTTTGAGTCAAAATGACCAAGTGCACTGAGAAAAGATACTGTATCAAATTCTGCCAAAAACTTGGTGATACACAAGCCCAGACTATCAAGAAGATTCAGAAGGCCTTTGGAGCTGATGCTATGGGAAAAGCATAAATAAAGGAGTGGTACAACCAGTTCAAAGATGGCTACTCCTCAGAGGACAGTGAGCCACATTGTGACAGACCATTGACTAGCAGAAACAACAAAAGGATTGCAATGGTTTGAGGAATAGTCTATGAAAACTGTCGTGTGACTATTGAGGAGATTGTTGCCAAAGTTGGAATCAGCCATGGGTCAGTTCAGGCAATTATAACATAGGATTTGTGCATGAGGAGGGTGTTGGCCAAATTCATACCAAAGTTTCTGTCTGACCACAGAAAGGAAGTTTCCCATTACATGCTGGAGTGTGCTAGCCAAAATCAAAACTTCATGAACACTTTCATTACTGGCAATGAGACATGGGTGTATGGTTATGACCCTAAAACAGCATTGCAATCATCACAGTAGAAGCATCCATCCTCGCCAAGACCAAAGAAAGCCAGACAGGTGTGCAGCGATGTTAAACTGATGATGATCTGTTTTTTTTACTACAGAGGTATTGTGCACCATGAATATGCACCACAAGGGCAGACAACAAAGAATGCTACCTGGGTATTCTTCATTGCCTTCATGAAGCTGTGCAGCAAAAACAACCCGGCCTGTGGGCAGCAAAGAACTGGTAACTCCACCATGACAAGGCAGTCACTCATTCTGCTCACATCATCCAAGCATTCCTTGTCAAGCAAAACACACCACTCGTTCATCAGGCTTCCCGCTCCCCAGACTTGGCTCTGTGTAACTTTTGGCTATTCCCAAAGCTCAAAACAATACTCAAAGGAGAAGATTTGAGTCACAGAAGATATTCAGCAAAATTCAATGGCACAGCTCTACAGCATCCCAAAAAGTAATTTCCAGAAATGTTTCCAGCCGTGGCAGGAATGCTGGCAGAAGTGAGTAGACTCCCAAGGCGAATACAGGAGACTAAATCAAAATGGTGAGTTTTTTAATATTACTTTTTTAGCCAAAGGTTGGATACTTTTTGACTACACCTTGTATATGCACAACTGGTTCATTTGCCAAAATTCCAGTCTTAGACATGCCAACCACCCTTCATCTCTGTAACAGTAGCTTTTCCTTGATACCACTAATCTTTCTCATTACCAAGTATCAGTTCATTTAATATTCATCCATCATTCTTAATGTTGTCCCCACTACCCACATTCTTCTCTTTCCTTCACTCACACTCTTCCCAACCACTCATCTTCATCCCCCCTCCCCCGTCTATGGTACTATTACTATTCTGCTATTCTTCACCCCTGTTATCATTGATCAACACTACTCCTTGCCTATTATCCACTACATCCACCCTTCATCCCTACTTAATCTTTACAGTTGTCACCTACTCTTCCCTACCTCTCCATCCAGTCAACACTTGTTCTTCATTCATTATATTCTCTGCTTCACTCATTCCCTATTTCTCATTCCCTCACACACTCTTGCAACCTCTACTCACTCTCACTCCTGGTTCACCTGCACCACCCTCCATTCACTTACCTTGTATCTTGAGGATCCACACAGAGCCTCATCTCTGCTATTTTTAACTCTTCCCTGCTCTACCCTGTTCACCCTCACCCTCACATCTAAAATTTGAGTAGCCATGTGGCCCCTCTACAGCAAGAAACCTATTCTGCTCTGACTCCTTGTTCCATACTTTAACCCCTCATCTCCAAACATAAAGTTTTCTTGCTCTCTCTCTCACAGAGTTTGTTGTCTTGCAAGCTGCATAATGACCTCACTACTGCTGGTGGTGTGTAAAGGGCACACAGTGTGTGTTGTAAATTAGTTGATATTAGGAAGGGCATCAAGCTGTAGAAACCATTTCAAAGTAGACAGTGGAGTATGATAGCATCATTGAATCTGTTGAATCCTGTCAAACCATCCAACCCATGCCAACATTGAAGAAAGACAATGAAGCATGGATGATGATGATGATGAAATGAATCATTTCTGTCAACCCATTTAACCTTCTTAGCAGTGTTGAAAAGGAAGTACATTTGACAGTATGTGTAAAACAGTAAAGAATTTAACAGAAGAAATGATCAATTAGCCAACTTGAATGACTAAACAAGCATGGTGATATAGTTGTGTATGACATCATATGAACATAGAATAAGAGGTATCCTTTCAACAAACAACTGCAATGCAATTTCAGTTTCTAGTTGAAATTATTTTGCTTCACACTGCTAATGTCTTTAGAATTGCTTCTCCTTTAGAGGCATAATGCCTTTGTGCCTAGGTGAAGGGGACAGTTACTTTTAAGAAGCATTAGATAAAGGTATGAATTAGTGATTAGAGAATCATGTGAGTGCAGTAAAGATATTGTAATATCTGAATCGAAAATAGGTTTGGAAGTAAGAAATAAATGTCCAAATAATAACCGGTGCAGGCATGGCTGAGTGGTTAAGAAGCTTACTTTGCAGCCACATGGTTTCAGGTTCAGTCCAAGTAACATCTTGGACAAATATCTTCTAAAGCTTGTACTGACCAGTGCCATGTGAGTAAATTTGGTAGATATAAACTGTGTGAAAGCCTGTCATGTACACACACACACACATACAGATGGAATTTGAGAAATACAGGGTTTGATTCTCTGTAGAGGCTTGCTGGTCACTTTTCTCCATCTTCTAAAGGGTACTTATCCAATTTTCTAAGCTGTCTTCACAGCCATCCTATGTTCAAGAATTCTTTTATTTTTTGTAGAATACCAACTCACTCAGTGCTCATAAGTTTGTTTACAATACATATCATCATCATCATCATCATCATCATTTAGCGTCCGTTTTCCATGCTAGCATGGGTTGGACGGTTCAACTGGGGTCTGGGGAGCCCGAAGGCTGCACCAGGCCAGTCAGATCTGGCAGTGTTCTACAGCTGGATGCCCTTCCTAACGCCAACCACTCCGAGAGTGTAGTGGGTGATTTTATGTGCCACGACACAGGTGCCAGACGAGGCTGGCGAACGGCCACGCTCGGATGGTGTTTTTATGTGCCACCGACACAGGTGCCAGACGAGGCTGGCAGACGGCCACGCTCGGATGGTGTTTTTATGTGCCACCGACACAGGTGCCAGATGAGGCTGGCAGGTGCCAGACGAGCTGGCAGACGGCCACGCTCGGATGGTGTTTTTATGTGCCACCGACACAGGTGCCAGATGAGGCTGGCGGACGGCCACGATCGGATGGTGTTTGTTACGTCCCAAAGCACGGAGGCCAGTCTATGCGGTACTGGCTACGGCCACGTTCGGATGATTTTCTTGTGTGCCACCGGCACTGGTACCACAAAGATACAAATTCCATTTATGCTCATCTATTTTGATTTTTGATTTGTTTTGATTTGATTTGATTTTCACTTGCCTCAACAGGTCTTCACAAGTGTCACTTGCCTCAACAGGTCTTCACAAGTGTCACAAGAAGGAAGGTATGCACAGGTGGACTGTCTACGTCGCCGGGTCTTCGGATGGTGTCTTTATGTGCCACCGACACAGGTGCCAGATGTGGCTGGCGAACGGCCACGATCGGATGTATATATATATATATATACTAGCAGTTTCACCCGGTGTTGCTCGGGTTTGTTTCGACCCTTTAGAATTGGAATTTTTGAAAAGTAAAAATTTTGCATTATGTAGCTTGTTATTCTCTTTAAGTGAACAATTTTCTGATTGAAATACACTGAAAAATGGCGACACAGCAGTAAAAAAATCGTAAAAAATAGGGATTTCATAGAAAAAAAAGCACCCTTTTGATGTAAATAATTTTTGGTGTTAACATCGTCCGATTTGAATTTTTTTCTTCTATGGAAGGAAGAGCAAACCTTCTATCATACTTTCAATTTTGGTCAACTTGCACCGCAGGGTCTCGGAGGAGATAGTGTTAGTTGAAGGCTACCAAACCTGCCATGCACAGACAACTTCAGCTTTATATATATATATATATATATATATATATATATATATATATATTATATATATATATAGGGAGAATTCCCCCCAAAAAATACAAATGTTGAAGACAGGTGGTATAGACAACAAACAGATGTATTAGTTTAACGCTTGGGAAGTGAAAAAGCCTTTAACATTTCAAGCCTATGCTGTCCACTTGTGATCAAAAAAGACCATCCTGACCCATTGCTCATACAAAATGCTAGCAATGCCCATGCATGAGGTTACTGCACCAGCAGTTGTCTCCACTCAGGTTTGTATCCATGGCTTCCATACACGCTGCAGTGATCCCTTACTTGACTGGGTGTCAGATAGTTGTCTTGCCAGCGATTGCACTTGCACAACCTCAAATTTTAGGTCCAATAAAGCTTGCATAGAACCTCACAGACCCTCTCCACCTCTCTGAAGACAAGCTAGGCAAGATATTCAGTGCCTATATGGGTTGCAAGCTCAGGAATATGGGAGTACTATGATCTTAAGTGCAAGAGAAACATCCCCAAAATGTTCAGAACCATTCCCTGCATATCTGGTTTTATATCAGTGACCTTCTCCTAGAGACATACTTTAACAAAAGCTAAGAGGTACCTCACACCCAGCAATCTTCCAGCAAACAGGACACTAACCCAGAATTTACACACCTCTCTCTCTCTCTCTCACACACACACATACAAACACCACACAACACACAAACACACGCACACACACACGCTCATATATATAATATATATATTATGTGTATGTACCAAACAAGAGTTGATTTGTTCAACTAAGTCCTTCAAGGGAGTGCTCCAGTATGACCACAGTCCAGTGACTGAAACAAACAGAAAGGAAAAAGAAAGGAAATAAAAAGAAATAATCGTTCCAGTACATCAAAATGACTGGTTCATTCTTGCAAAGAATGGAAGGAGTTGCAGCCATAAGAGTCACAGAATATTATAACAGTGGAACCTAAAGAACTGATGACTGGTTTATTTTGAAGGGTTTAACAACTGAAAAGGATCAAAGCAACCTAAAGTTTTTATTGCTCATGTCCATATAGGAGTAATAACTACCTGGGAAAGTAAATTTCATATTAATACAGATTCCTGCTTTTAGAAATATGCCCTATATTTTGGGTAATAGGTAGATGCTGAAGATAAAGGATGGTGGATTTAAGTTTTAGGAGTCACAAGACATGAGACTTAGAGATTAATAAGCTATAGTAAAGATGGAGACAAATGTTACAATAGAGGAGAGAGAGAGAGATCCAGTATATTATTTTCATTATTTATGTATCAAACAATACTTTCAATCTCTGGTCATCCTAGCTCTGTTTCTACTATCTCTTTCCATAGTTATAATTTATTATTGTTCTATATCACAATGCTATTTTTTTCCTTTCTCCTCCACTCATACATAAATACTATGCTCAATTCTTTCAATCTAGAACTGTATTCTGTTTGAACTTCATCTCTGCTCGCAACTTCCAACCAATAATTAACCTTTAGCTATGTAATATAGTACTAACCTCTTTCAGTCACCTTGTTGATGGGTTTTTCCGCCTGGTTTAGACTAAAGACAAAAATACAAAAATATTTATCCTTCCAAATAGAAAACAACTAATAAAGATATAAAATATATATAAACTAAAAGAAATTACAAGCTGAATATGTCTTTGAAATTTGGAATCCATATCAAGAAAAGCTTCTCACAAAATTATGTAAGCCACCTAAAATCACATGCCTCTAACTATGGTACATACGCATTACCTAAGACATACTTTTATGGGTTCACACTTTCCTTTACAGTCTATCATTCACTATATAAAAACGGAAACCTCTGAAGATCTGTGCAAAAGCTGAGAAATTGGAAGTGTTCTTAGTTATTTTCTCAGTAGTGTCATTTATTGTTGATGTTTAATTTTTTTCTTGCTTCTTTCAATTTTCTGTTTACTATATTCCACCAAACTAAATATATATTTGGCATCCTAAATTCTCCTCCCCCCCCCGCCTCTCTCATCTCATAGCAATGATATTGTAAGTTAAAGTGTAACAATATCAAATATATTTATGAAGTAAAGTGAATCAGTAAAGAAAGAACATTATTTTCTGCTTTATGTCTTTCAATTTTGTTTGGCTGGTGAAACAATGCTTGGAAGTTTTTCTGTGATAGCTGCAAGAAATTAAGTAAAAAAAAGAACTGACGTTGCCTGAAGATAAAACAATAATGAACATTGTCAGAAGCTTTGCCATTTTGCTAAATCTGAGGCAATTTGGCTGTCTGTTGGTTCCGTAGTTATCTATTCAATCACGGTAGCAGTTTTTTCAAGAGAATATTCTTTAGTTTCAATGTATTTAGCAGACAAGTTATTGCTTTATTCTAAGAAAAACCATATGTAGACTTATACCATTCAATTTCTTTGTACTATAGCACATCTCCAGGTGCAATTGTAGATTACAAAAGATATATACTAGAAGTTTCACCTAAGAAGCTAAAATGAAATGTCATTCTATATATTTAATATTAAAACTTCTCTATATATAAAACTGACTTACATAGAAATATCGGTGAGAGAAGCTATATTTAAAAAATTTATTTACACACATTTTACATTTTAGTTTCCATTTAAAGAACTGAGGCTGCTTTAGAAATTTGGAACTAATGTAAAACTAGATTAAGATAAAGTAGGATGGTTTATAGCACTTTGGTTACTCTTCATTTGCAGGCAGGAAATTAAAATGTCTTTTGAAAAATTGAGTTAAGTTTATTTTCAGTCTTGGAATTTAGTTGATTCCCTTTCTTTTAAAGCATATCCATTCTCCTCTTTATCTTAAACATCTGAAGCTTTCTCTCCAACCTAGATCTCACATATTATCTCTTACTCACATGCAAACCCCATATCCTGGTTCACTTTGAGATAGAAATTTCTCAACCCCTATCAACAAATCATTTCCATTATCCTAAATACACTCTCTACTCAAATTTCTCTACACATACACAGATCCCACCCTCATCTCTCTCAACAATAATTTCCAGTTACTCTGGCTCAAAGTTTCCCTCCCTCACTCCCTACACTACATCTGAATCCTCTATTACTCTCTGAATTGCTCAAACCACCAGCAATTCTTCAACCATATCCCCTCCTGCATTACAAATATCTTTCTCATCTCTCCACTCTTCAAAGTCATTGTTGTTAGTGATTTCAACGTTCACAACCCCTCAAGATTTTCTCACTTTTCCCACACCAATGCTACTGGAGCAGAAGCTAAATCCTTTGCTGTTCTCAACTCTTTAAAAATAAAATAAATGCACCCTGTTTAAAGCCTAGGCAGGCTCATGGCCCAGTTTCCCAGTTTCAATGGCATATGTGTTCCCCAGCTGGACAGGATGCCAGTCCATCACAGCTTTACTCATTTTTGCCAGCTGAGTGGACTGGAGCAACGTGAAATGAAGTGTTTTACTCAAGAACACAACACGTCACTCGGTCCAGGAATCAAAACCACAATCTTACAATCATGTTGCTGATACCCTAACCACTAAGCCATGCACCTCCACTCTCAACTCTTTAGACTAACTTATTTTTAACTTCTACCCAAATTATGGTTGGTGTGTTTATGAATAGAAGATAAAAATAAGTTAGTGTAGACACCCTTCCCCCCCACCCAAACACTCTTGATCTCTTTCTCACCTCAAAACCTAACCTCTACCAAACCATTACCATCTCTGCACCTGGGTCATCATACCCCTCAATTCCTTGCCATATCTGCTCAACATATAACTGCATACTATACAAGATTCCCACTTCCAAACCCTGCAGCATAATTGGTTGATTTAGTTAGGATAAATGATACAGTTACACTGACTTAGTTACTAATTAACAACGTGCAAGTTGTGATTATCTTTGTATTCTATGAACAGCATTAACAAATAAGCAGAAGAACTAGTTGTAGGAAAATCTGCTGCAAACATCTCAAAGTTAGACACCATAGATGTTGTGTAACCCTAGGCCATCCTTGTTTGAGTATATCTCTAATTCAAAAATATTCCAGAGCAGATCATCTCATCTTTTTGCATTTATGGGACTACGTGTTTTAATGTTCTTTGGAATTTAGGTGTTATTGTTCCTAAAAGATGAAATTATGGTTGGTGTGTTTATGGCTGAATGATTAAGAAGGTTGCTTTGCAATCCCATTTCTCAGGTTTGATCTCACTACATGACATCTTTGCTGAGTGTCAGTCACCCCTCCACTGATTCCAAGCCTTGTCAAGGAAACTAAGTAGACAGAAACTATGTAGAAGTCTGTTAGATTGATTGTACCTGTAACTTGAAAATCCAACCTTGTTGCATACTGTGTAACTTTGATTTTGTCAGAGAATTACATTATGGGGAGATCCATTCAATGACATATGTGGATCTTTTTGGTTACTGACACAGATTTGGAAATTTTAAAATTAAATGAAAATTTTGATGTAATTTTTCACACTGGATCTGAATTTGGGATTCATTTATTCCAGATAAAATTTAGGAAAATTTTACAGGGGTTTAAAGTTCATTTTTGGCTAACTTGAAAACAGGAATTAGAAGCTGATATTTTCTGTGTGATAGCTGTCTGTCACAAAAAGGTTCTCATCAAAACTTGAGGTGGTGGTTGCAATGGTGAAAGTATCACTGTGGGACAGAAACAGCATTGTTGTTACAATGGAAACACAGCACACTACTCGTTACTATGGAAACAGCCTCCAATGTGCAATTTACAGTCACAAAATATTTTCAGGGCCCTTAAAATACTATTGTGGATCCCCAGTTTACTATTTTGTTGCATGGACCCCCATTATATGGACTGTCATTGAGAACCACTATTTTTATGTTGTGAAAAGAAAGCCCAAAACTTAAAACCTATTTAGCAAATACAAGATGAATAAAAGAGGTTGGTGTAGTTCTTTGCTTAAAAAAGGTAAAGGACAACTAGTCAGTAGTTGGTAAATGTAGATAATTCCTAGAGTGAAATTGAAAGAGACAGATATAACAAAAGTAGAAAAAAAAACATGTTGATTGAATAGTTCTTGCTAAAAAAATAAATAAATAAATGGGGAGTTGAGGAGATGGTGTTGGTGTATTGGTATTTATATATTCAGAAGAACAAAGGCCATTTTAGAAAAATAAGCAGATAGAAAAGATAACAGGTCAAAAGCTAAAAATTGTTGACCTGTAAGTCTTTGCTTTATTAAGCAGGTAAGCTTTTTCATGAAGTCTATTTGTCTCTGACAAGTGTATGTATAATTATTGGAAACGATCATGAAATGAGCTGAGTTTATGTGGAGACCAATAACAGTAGTTAGATGACTGGGTATGGCTAGTGAAAGCAACTCTTTTCAGTACAGTGTATGTATGGTTAGTGAAAATAACCTATTGTCAGTAGTGTGTATATAGTTACTGAAAACACTGCACTGAGTGTGAACAATTATCGATCACTAACTAATGTGTGTATTTGTGTATTTAAAAATAAAACAGTAATCAAGTGAGAGTATATTATTAGGTATGTGGATGTGTATGATTGCTGAAATTAACAACTAGATGATATATATATATAATAAAATGCTATTGGTATAAGGAAATGTTTTTATAAACATTGAAAATACCTGTTCTTTATTGTGCACATGTGAATCAGAAAGTTCAGAAATCAATAAAGTGTAATGTTGAGAATTTATTTCTTACCAGGTCACTCACAAATCATCAGTATTTTACTGGACAATGGTGCTGATTATGCTTGTTCAGACTCCAACAGTGCTACTCCACTTCACTATGCTGCCAAAAACAATTGTGCTGTAAGTAAATAACTCACAAGCCATATGATTATTAGTTCATTCTTTCTCAATTCTAGGAGTTGTTGTTGTTGTTGTTGTTTTTGCTGTTGTTGTTTTTGCTGTTTTTAACTGTTGCCAATTATTGATTCCATCAGCTGTTAGGGTCATATATACAACCCTCTCATTCTGAGATCTTTCATGATGTGTCTTCTCACCATTTACAGAGGCAACAGTATAATTAATGTGAATAAGTGTTATACCTGGAAATCAGAGGAAACAGTTTCAATAAATGTTGTTGGCTATTATTTTTTTTTAATCACCTTTTAGATTAAAGAAAAGTTATACATACAGGCCTACACACTCACATATGCACGTGTGCATTTGTGTGTGTAATATGTATATTTATATGTGTAAATTTATGTGTGTATGTACATACACGCACACATACACACAAACAAACAAAAATGGCTTTCTACTGAGGCAATATATTTGTTCATAAAGTAGCAATAAGCTGCCTCTTTAAGAAGGTTCAGTTTCTTAAATTCTTTTTTTGCTATTCATTGAAAGAAATATCTCCAGCATAAAAGCTTCCTTTATTTTCCTGACCTGTGTCATGTATGTTGGTCAAATGACTTGGTGCAATACAATGATCCAGATATGTGCTGTACCTTCACCTGAGGACTATTCTGTACCAAGCTGACCCTCAGTGGTTTATCATTTGGGACACAGTGTGTCAGTCTAAGTATACTGCACCCTTTTCACTGTTCAGCCTGTTACTGTAAATTTCATGTTGTTTTACTAACAGCATATATCAAAGGACTGGGATTTGATCTCAGTAACCACTAGTTTGAAGCTCAGCATTCTATCAAATGTTTTATATTTCTCTAAAAATTCTATATTTACTTGATACATATTTTTATTTTCAAAAGTCTAATTATTTCTGTCCATTTGCTTATAGATTGAACATTATCTCACTATCTGTGATATGTTTAGAGTTCAGGAAAATAAAGAAATAAATGATAAAAAAAGGAGTAGGGAAAATATTGTGTATCAATATACATAACTTCAATTCTGTTGTCAAATTGACAAGAAAAACGAAAAAATATTTGGAAAAACAGGTCTGGGTTATTTCTGTCTCATAGAAATAGAATTTATTAAAAGTAAAACCAATTAAGTTACCTGACAGTATACTTAGACAGTTGACGTTAGATTAATATTAAACATGTAACTACTCAGCTGATGTTAAACTTATTATAAGGTGCCTGTTTTAGATTTATGGAATAATAAATGATATGAATTGAATTGAGGTTCAAGTCAGCCAATAATTTACATATGTGTGTGTGTGTTTGAATATATATGCATATATATGTGTGTGTATGTGTTTGTGTATATGTATATATGTGTGTGTGTATAGATATGTGTATACATGTGTGTGTGTGCACGTGCACACACACATGTTTGTGTTTGAATATATATGCATATATGTGTGTGTATGTGTTTGTGTATATGTATATGTGTGTGTGTGTGTGTATAGATATGTGTATACATGTGTGTGTGTGTGTGTGTGCACACATGCACACACACATGTTTGTGTTTGAATATATATGCATATATGTGTATGTATGTGTTTGTGTATATGTATATGTGTGTGTGTGTATAGATATGTGTATACATGTGTGTGTGTGTGTGCATGCGCGCTCACACATGTTTGTGTTTGAATATGTATGCATATATGTATGTGTTTGTGTATATGTATATATGTATGTGTGTATAGATATGTGTATACATGTGTGTGTGTGTGTGTGTGTGTGCACGTGCGCACACACATGTTTTATGTTTGAATATGTATGCATATATGCATGTGTTTGTGTATATGTATATATGTATGTGTGTATAGATATGTGTATACATGTGTGTGTGTGTGTGTGTGTGCACGTGCGCACACACATGTTTTATGTTTGAATATGTATGCATATATATATGTGTGCATGTGTTTGTGTATATGTATATATGTGTGTGTATAGATATGTGTATACATGTGTGTGTGAGTGAGTGTTTATATATGTATATTTGTTTCAAACTTTGCTAATATATAATTTCTGTAAATTTGCCAAACACAAAACTGCAGTAGCTATAAATCTGTAGATACTTTATTGCAGTGTTTTAGAACACAAAAGCTTCTCCAATAAGAATAGGCTGTTGTGTTTTAAAATAATGCAACAGGAGAGAGAGTGTTGTAATACTTTACACACATATGTGTAATTGTGTTTTCCTTCTTTTTTCTTTCCTTTCCATGAGCAATTTTTCTTCTTCTCTGTTCTGTGATCACAGTCACAGCATCATCATCATAACCATCATCATTATTATCAATGTGGTGGTAGCAGTGGAAATTGTGTTGATGGTGGTCATGTTTTATATTTTACTTGACTCAGTCACTGGAGTACAGCCACGCTGGGGCACCACCTTGAAATGTTTAGTCACACAAATCAACACAGGTACTTATATTTTTAAGTCTGGCCCTTATTCTGCCAGTCCCTTGTTGAACTGGTAAGTTACAGGGACTCAAACAAATCAACACTGGTTGTTGGCCTGTGTTAGAGGACAAGCACACACACAAAGACACACTCACATTCATACAGACATACACACACATACATACATACACACATACATACATGCAATCACCCACCTCACCAAGCAAGCTTGGTAGGGTTGCCAATTTAGTCGCCAACAACCCGACCATGCAACAAGTTGTACTGTGTCACATGTTACCAGTTGTTTGAGAGTGACCTGACATATATTCATTTCTAATAATACTCCCGAAATATGACACATATGCCCACTACCCTTTCTTCATCTTCATTATATATATATATATATATATATATATATATATATATATATATATATATATATATATATATATATAAATATGTATGTATGTATATGCATATGATAACAAGGTCTCCACACAGTTTCTGTTTACAAAATTCACTCACAATGCGTTGGTCAGCCCAGAGCTATAGTAGAAGGCTGTTGCCCAAGGTACCACACAGTGGAACTGAACCCAAAACTACATGGTTGCAAAGTGAGCAAGCTTCTTAAGTAAAACATAATAACTGACTCTGCTAAAAGTTCAATGGATGTTCAAATCACTGTTGTTGGTTCGCATCCTTTCTTCCCCCACCCTTTTTTTAAAAATTCAATTGAAACAAAACTATTCCATGACTAACACCTACCACTGATCTGCAGCATTTCTCACACTTTATTCTTCCTGTTACTGTTAACATAATTTTGTAAAATTATATCGTTTTCCCCATAAGCTACTTGGCTTTCTCTTCATTTATCTTAAACCAGCAAACAGTTGAGGTTTTCCTTTCTCGGAAGAATGTCACTGATGAACCAGATGTTGAAGGTCACACAGCATTCATGTGGGCTGCTGGAAAAGGAGCTGATGAAGTAATAAAAACCTTTATTAAGTATAATGTAGATATCCAGCAAGTTGATAAGAATAACGAAACAGGTAGGTCTAATTTTTCTCAACATTCCTAGTATGATCAGAATTAATTTTCATCAAATTTCTTTAATTAGTTAGCCTAAAGAGGAGAGGTAGAAGCTCAAAGTTAATTTGCCTTAATGCTCTCCTCATCTGGGGCATAAAGGACCCCCTTCAGTCATGAATGACCATGGGATTGCACCTAGAAAGTTACCCTCCTAGGCACAAGTCCAGGGAAGGTTGTTTGTGAAAGACCAGCAATTGCCCATGCATACCAGCTTCCCCTCTCCACACACCAAATGTTATCTAAGGGAAAGGCAAAGGCCAATATGTCATAGCACCAGTGATGTCACAACTCATTTCTACAGCTGAGTGAACTGGAGCAATGTGAAATAAAGTGTCTTGCTCAAGAATGCAACACACAGCCTGGTCCAGGAATCAAACTCACTACCTCATGTTTGTGAGCCCGACACTCTAACCACTGAGCCATAGATAACTGTGTGAAGTTAGTTTGGATGAAAGATAAAGTGGAAGTTCTGAGGATGGGTTAGTAACTTGACTAGATAGGCCACTGTTAGTCTGTGTTGGTATGAATAAAAGGGGGTATGTTTTGGTTGCTTCTCACAATTACATCAATATATTCTTCTTTAGTGTCAACAAGGCAGCAGTTGCCCAACCTGCTAGAAATAACGACTAAATTTCCTTCAAATAACATTCTACTGTCTTAAAAGTAGAAGGATACAGTGAACAATGTAGTCCCTAGATATACAAAAGATTAAGTGATCATGGCTTGAATACCTTTGACCATAGTTTTTTCATTGAGCCTAAGTCAGAGCAACAACTCGTATGTAAGATCAAGTGAGGCTGTGTGAATTGTTTAGTATAAGGATTTAAAGGTAAAACACAGTGAACAAGACAGGAGAAAGTGAGTAAGACAAGTGACATTGAATTGTTTCAAGTAGAAGCAGTGTATCATCAGAAGGAAGAATAATCACCATTATAGTAACCGCAGCAGAGTTAGAGAGAGAGAATGGAGCTGAATGGCCTGACCACTGATTGTAAATAGTTGATTGAAGACTTGCCTTATTTCATTGAACATGTCGTTCAGTCAAGCATTTGTATCTTGTCACATGAGACACTTGCTTTAATACCACCACATTAGGCATATGTTTGTATCAATAGTGGCATATCAAATACTCATTTCTATTATTTTATATCAATATTTAAAGAAAAGAGTGTGAATAAAATATGCTACTGCAATCTACTTTTGATGATAAAAGTGGTCTTTCCTCTTAGTATCAACAAATGTAGTCAGTTAAATGTGGAGAACACCAAAAGAATTTCAGGAATAAATTGAGTTATGTTTGAAAATGTATTATCTAAAGTCATCTAGTAATTGCCCCATATCAAATATCAATTGACAGCTTATATTAGAACTGAAAAATCTTCAGAAATTCTGACATCTGGCATGTTATTATATATTGTACAATATTATATAATTCTTAAAGGATGTAGACCTGCAAAATCGTTAAAGCTTCAAGAAAAATGCCTTGTAGTATTTGTTCAAGCTCTTTATGTCCTGTGTTCCTATCCTGCCAGTTTGGCCTTTCATGTTGCCAAGGTTGATAAAATATAATACCAGTCAAGTACTGGATCAAACTGATCAACTAAGCCCCTCCCCTCAAAATTGCTGGCCTTGTGCCTGAATTAAAAAATATCATATACTTCTTTGTATAAAATATGCATTTAAATATTTAGCTTCATCCTTTTATGTTCTGCGTTCAAATCTGATTGAGAATTGAACTGGGTTTGTTGGTTTTGACTTCCTGTAGGTTTTATTAAATATGTACTATGCATCAACTGGGATTGGTTCAAGAGGCCATTCTTCTCTTTTGATAGTATTGTTGCATTAGATTTATGAGTAATTTTTTGGAAAACACATCTCCAGAGGTTACACTATTCTTTTGGATTTTGTCCAGATACAGAACATGTCTTTCAATGTGCTGAGCTGACATCATTTCATTGGCATTCAAGCCAAAGACCATTACCACTTCTTTTCTGACCTATTATATTTAGAAATACTTTATTCAGTACTTTCCTGCATCTTCATGATGATTTGGTAAGCATTTAAGGAGGTTTGGTTGCTAATACTAGCAGGTTGAGTTATCACTTATAGACTCTTTCATTGGCTTAATGATCCATTGTTCTGTCACCTCTTTCTGCTTTTATTTACAATGACTGCAATGATCTTTACTTCTCATGGCTGGCTGATCTTGTGACTCCTACATTTGGGTACTCCTGATTGCTCTCCTCTTCTTATCACTTATATCATGTCTACTCGTCCAGGCTCCCCTTGAACCAATATGTTTAGTCCTCCATCTCCAAAACTTCAGCACTGGAATTATTTTCCTGTCCAGGTTTTCCCAGTAGCTGCATCAATCTTGATGGTCTTGGAGACTTGCAAAGGCAACAAGTACAAACTCTTTCTCCAGAACAAACCAATAGAGAAAAATATGTGTTATCTTCAGACTGAAGACTTGACATGAAAACTTGCAACAAATGAAATGCATTAAAAGTCCTAAAGTCCTAAAGGACCAGCTGGTGATGTTAAGCTGGGTGACTTGAACTCAATCTCAAAAAATACAGAATAAAATCATTCAGGTGGATTTTCTTCTAAACTACAAGAACTTCTTAAATAGCATTTCTTGTCTGGAGGGTAATGTTTAAAACTAATACCACTAATGTCCACATATTTATCACCCCCATTTCTATATCTGTATGCATGTGTACATATATATGTAAATGTGTGTGTGTGTAATCTGTTTATAAAGAGACAGATAGAAAGACATATTTGTGTCCACATACACAAGCAAGTTCAATGGAGGACATTGTTTATTTATTCAATATCCTTAAACCATCGTCTTTATTGGCACAGCTAGTTAGATTTGTTTAACTGCTTCTTCATATCTCTAGTTTTGTTACTGACATTTTTTTTATTTCAACAATACAGTTGCATCATTTGTCTACTCAATGGTAGAACCGTCTACATAAAATTAAATTTCTATTTATCTTTTAAATATTCATGTTGCTTTTTTCTTCCTTTTTGTTAATAAAACTCTCAGTTCACATATTAGTATCGACACATTTATCATGAATTTTATCATTGTACATAAAAAATTGAATCTTGCTAATGTGTTCTATTGTTGGTTTGTTATTAAAAAACAAATTACTGTTTGTAAAGAAATATAAAAAATGGTATATCATTGATTTAGTTTTTATTTCAGTACCATTCCAAGGTAGCAATAAACAGCTATTGTTGAGATATTTCTCATTGAATTAATGACTCAGTCACATATTTGTGTCAACTTATATAAGATTGATCTTTTCCTATGAACCAACAATATTATTGTTGCTGGTTTAATATCTTCTCATGCTGATTTATATTTTCTGGATCTGGTGAATAACACCTCTATATTAATCAGCTTTCATTTTATTATTATCATTATTATATTTTACTTCTCAGAGCTCTTAATCTTACTTTGTTCCGGCTAATTCTGTGAAAGTGGACAACATTCTGTTGTCAAAGGTCTGACAGGGTATCTTTCCACAAATTATAAGACTTGGTATTTAGGTGTTAAGTATCATGGAAGATTCTCAACACCCAAGTACTAATCTCAAAATCTCAATAGAGCAGGTTTTTTTCTTTAGCATTCTCTACCTTCATTTCAATTCCAGTTTCTCTGACATGTTTCTCGAACTTGGTTGTTAGTGCTCTGAGTGCCCCTACAACTACTGAAATGACTATTATTATTATCATTATTGAGTGAGAGAGCAGTCCATGCCATGAAAGTGACACTGGGGTAAACTATACGAAGCCCAGTATACCTCTCATGACTACCCGTCTGATAAGGGTACCCCAGGCACATGCATCATGACAATATATGCGCGACATGGTGATCTCATATCAAGATTAACAGCACATTTTTTTTTTTTGTATTGACATTACTATTAGGGAATTGCAAAATCTATGATCTTGCACTGTTTGTTTATTTTGTCCCCTATAATCATGTCTAGTCTCTTATTATTTTGGTTTGGCTCAGGTTCGGTCTTATTACTGGTAGGAATTATGTGGATAGCAGGTTACTACCTCTAACCTTAGGTCAGTGCTTTTCAAACTTTTTGCTGGAGCGGAACCCCAAGGAAACATTCCACTGGCTCGGGGAACCCCTGTGCAATAATTTAATAGTCTTATGCACACATATCTGCACAGGAAAATTTAAAATTACTGCCGATTTTAGCAGTTTTGTAACTTCTTGCGGAATCCCTGGACTGTACTGGCGGAACCCTGGTTGAAAACCACTGCCTTAGGTATTCACAAGTTTTCAACAGTCTTTCAAGTGCTTAGAACCCTCCTGATAATCCTGATAATCCTTGCTGTCCATAAGAGACAAACTTACTGTAGGAATGTACCAATTATTATAGGCACATCATTTACTGTTCGCATGCTCCAAATTCTTCCTATTTCAAACTTTAAGGGATTGTATTTTTTTTTTGTTTTTCTTCTTCTTTCTTTATGATCTTGGAATCAAATGGACATGATGGGTCAATTAGGAAGCAACTTCACTTTTCTTTATCTTTAATCATTTATTGTTGTTGTTATTTTGGTGGTGCTGTGTTGACAATTGTTGGAGTGTTAGATAAAATTCTTGTATTATTTTTAGTTACCTACATTCTGTGTTCAAATCCCATCAAGGTCAGCTTTGCTTTTCATCCTTTCTGGCTCAATAAAACAAATTACCAGTCAAGTACTAGAGTTACTGGTAATGACTAACCCCCTTGCTCAATATTGCTGGCCTTGTGCCTAACATAGAAACAATTATTTTGATTGGTTGACGGTAGCAAGCTGGTAGACTGATTAACATGTCAGTCTAAATGCTTTGCAGCATTTCTTCCAGCTTTCTACATTCTGAACTCAAATCTTATGATGGTCAACTTTGCCTTTCTGAGCTCAATGTAATCAACTACATCACCACCATCACTGGCTCAGCCAAATTCCAGGCCTTGTGCCTATATTAGAAACAATTATTATTCATAGTAGTGGTGACAGTGATGATAGGGTGGTGGTGACTCAAAGACTGCATCTTTGAATTGACTTATGTCATATCAATGGTGATAACAATTTCCAGATAGGCCTTCCTTTAACTGAATATGGGCTTTGAAGGGTTTAAGTCAATACTTTTTGCAATTTGTGGACAGTGGAAATGGTATTGTATGAGACAAGTGTTGACCAAGGAAGGCATCAATATGACTGTTCAGCTTACTTGAAACAGCAACCAAATTTTCCTCACAGCATACCCTACCATTTTTTTAAAAAAAGGTTAACAATACATTGGATAATGTAGTCTTAAAAATGTTGTCTGGGATCAAAGACGGCAAAAAGATGGGAGTGATTGTAGCTGGAGCATCTATGATGATAGATTTAGAAATTTCTCTGATTATAGATTTGCTCAATTAGGGATGACCTTAGGCTAATCATCTACAACTCTGTTTTGTTTTGTCCTTTAACTATTTAGCATTTGATTACTCTGTCAAATGGTATGCTTATGTATTCATATTGTTTTGAATTTATCATGCCATATCTCACACCTTTGAGATTTTGATGATGTGATTGTTTATTTTTAGAATGACTTTGTATGGTAGGTGTGAGAGGCTCAATCTGGTCAGTTTGAACATAAAACTGGTGGAATATTTGTGCCAGATATGGCCTGTTTAAATGCTAAAGGGTCAATAGAAATATTTTTATACTTTTTTCTCTCTCCTTACCAAAATGTACAAAACTTTACCATCTTTTCTTCCAGCTCTTCATGCAGCAGCACTCTCAGGTCACTCTTCTACAGTTCAGCTTCTTTTGGAAAATGGGGCTCACATCAATGGAACGAATTTGATGAAACATACACCTTTACTGCGTGCCTGTGAGATGGGTCATACAGATGTCGTTCAATGTTTGATAGAATGGGATGCTAGGGTGGATATGTTTGACCAGGATGGCCATTCTCCATTACACTGGTATCATTTAAAATTTTTTCCATTTAAAATTTTTTTGTTTATATTATTCTAAAATTTTTATATACATTTTAATGGTGGTGATGATCCCCAAATGAACTTAAGATTGAATACTAGTCAGTCAATTCAATAGGTGGGATCTCACATCATTGAGTGGGGTGCCAGTGTACTTTAAATCCATCAAAATGAAGGCCCTGAAATGAGGTGGATTTTTTCTTGACCTGTAAATCCTACTGGTATCTGCTATATAAAATTCTCAACTAACTGTCATTGCACAAGTACAATGTTGCCGTGCTTTTATTATCATACTTATTTAAATGTTTCCTAAATTTTAGACATTTGAATGAATTGTTTGGGCTGCATTTTAAGGGATGGTTTACTTTATGTCATGAAACAAGAACTGTTGTGATTTTCCTGTGAGACAAATCAATGCGAGAAGATTGAAATACAAAAAACATTAGTGTCAGCCTACATTTTATAGATGGGCAGCATATTTGTCACTAATGTACTCAATGAAAATAGAACTATTTCTATATAAAATTTAATCAAGAAGAAAACAATGAAATCATCTTATTATCACCCTAATCCTCATTTGTTTTCATATTGATATATTGTCCTAGATTTGTTGTAACGATGATGGTAATTTCAACAATGCACCAATTAAGTTTTTACCTTCAAGGTGTATATTTTAGGTAAATCTGACTTGTGGAGGCAAACATTTTATTCAATCCACAGGCTGAAGAACAGTACTGCAAACAAATAAAATTGTTTCATTTCGCAATATTATCACTGCAAACCATTGTAAGTTGTTCATGGGTTATGATTGTTATTTACAGTTATATGAAGTAATTAAATGTATTGGCTCTAGAAAACAACATGCTGCCAATGCTTTTGGTCACTGATGACCAAAGTTGGTTATCCAGTACATGGTCAGTAATTTTGGGGTGTGCAATAAGCCAATTACTTTGGCTCCATGCTCAACTGGTGCTCTGTTTGTTGACCCTGAAAGGTTGAAAGGTAAAGTCAACCTTAGACAGAATTTGAACTCAGAACATAGAAACAGATGTTATTTAGCTTAGTATTTTGCCTGGCTTGCTAACGATTTTGTAAGCCTGCTGACTTACGCATATATTTAATTATTACCAAGGAGAATGGAGTATGGAGTAAGCAATTCATTTCGTTATGTAATCCTACAATTGTTTTATTGATCTTTTATCAGAAGTGTATTGCAATATTTTTATTTATGCGCAACAATACATCGCATTGATATTATTACACTGGTGCTGCAAAAATGTCAACTCCTCAGGTTTATGTATAACATCCAATTCTCTTGTGATAAAATATCAATGAAACCACTGTAAAATTGTGTAATAAAATGAATTGCTTGCACCATTCTCCTTGTTAATAATTATATAAACTCTAGAAATATTTATGGATTTTTGGATATATTATCAGGAAAACTATCCATTTCCATTTTATAGCTGTATCTGATAGCCTGTAGCCATAGACGAGCTTAATAAAGCAAACTCTTATGTTAAAACCCAAATAAAATTTTTATATATATATCTTTATATATAAAAGTGAAGTTGTGTGTCTGTCTCCTACGATTTCGATTCCTAACTACTCCCACATTTTGCGGTGCAGTTTAACCAAAAGCGGGTATCTTATAGTCGTGATTCATATCGAGCCCTTCTGGGTATTAGCACGCGTCTACGATGAGTCTACGATTAAAAAAAAAATTTACCATCATTTTTTCCCATTTTTAATGCATTTTTTTGCTATTATATAAGGGAAGTAACTCTAAAAATGCTTATATAGTTATTTCCCTTACAAACCCAAGCAATGCCGGGCGATACTGCTAGTATATTATTAAATACATATACTAATGTATATGCTATTTGTATTTTCAAGTGGCTGCTATGCTGTAGCAGAGTTTTAAAACTCTCATGTCGCCATATATATATATATGTGACCTCGTGAGTACCACTGGCGATTTTTTTTTCCTCTGTCTTCCCTTCTCCTATGTTTCCAACGAAGAGCTCTGCTCGAAACGTTAAACCCTCCTTCTTCCCTTCTTTCCTGAGTGTCTAATAATACTTTATTTGTTCCACGTCCTCGCGTTGTTGTGTTTTTTTGCTTTTGTGTTTTCTTGTTTGGATTAACTTTATATATATATATATATATATATATATATATATATATATATATATATATATATACTACAAAATTAGAAAATAGAGAAACATACTTAAATCAATAAAACATCAACTATCAGATGATACCCATGGTGGGTTGAATTTTCAACCCCTATCTCATTTTATAATATATATATATATATATATATATATATATATATATATACATACATATATATATTTATATTTGTATATATTTTCTTTTCGCTTTCTCTCATATATTCTTCACTCTCTCCTCTCTCTTTTACTTCCCCTTCCTCTTCCTCATGTCTCCCTATTGCTCCATACCTCTTTTCTCTCCTTCATATCTTCCCCTCTACCTCCGTCTGTCTCTTTCACTTCCTCTTTATCCTCTCACCACCTTTGGGCTTAGAAAACAAAGATGGCACCAAATTGGAATAGCAAGGAACAGAAACTTCTATTGAGCAATCTTCTAAACAACATAATTACTGCTGTACTGAAGAACAATGGTTTCTGTAGAACCATTGATCAGATAGAACAGAGTTAAAATGAATTCATCCAATCCTATGCCCTTATTAGACCATACATTGACACTCTTGATGTCATCATGGAAAATAACAGTGGCAAGGCTGATAGGGATAGGGAAGAACCAGAAGTCCTGCTGATCCAGTGGTCTCACAAAAGAATGGATCCCCCACCCCTGTGAATAACCAGGCTGATAAGGATAGGCAAGCTGAAGAAGCAACAACCAGAAGTCCCTCTGTGCCAGTGGTCCTTCAAAGGAATGGAGCTCTCACCTCACTGGACAACCAGAGGAATGTAAGTGCTACCAGCAGTAAAGGAAGGGAAGACCATGAGCACAGACATAAAGAAGAAAGGGGAGAGAAAGGAAAAGGAAAAGGCGAAACAACTAAAACCACAATCCCAAACCACCAAATAAAAAACAGAAAACAACTCAAATATGGAGGCTCCGATAGAATCCGAAACTCTGGAGGAGAGAAAAGGTTTGGAGTGAAGTCAAGGACATGCAAATTTTACCCGCAAGGCAAATGTTGGCATGGGGAAGATGGTACAAACTGCTGGTTTGTTCCCCTGAGACTCCACCAAAACTGCAGGGGCCTTAAAGAGAAATACTTCCCTGAGGAAAGGCACCAATCGTCTCCAAAGAGAAAGTATACAAATGCAGTACACTCTTCAGATGCTGTGCACAAAGCAGCAGCTGAACAAGAGTCATTTTTGTACATGGTGCAAAAGATTGTGCAGCAGGTGACCTTGTTACATCAACTGCAAACATGGAATCTTGCCCACTACTGCACAAGACCACCACAATCAACAGACACGGGATGGCCTCCCCTAACACCTGCACACTTGTCATGCCAATATTTTTACTAAATATTGGAGGCCTGTTGCATCACAACAACAAAAGCAAAACTTTTTTTCCTGAGAGACCTTGCTGCATGCAATTAAGCCCTATGTATAGCACTCATGGAAACTCATCTGAGCCCTGATATAGAGGATGCAGAAGTACATGTGCCAAAATATACCATACTGCGAACAGAAAGAAGGGAAAGGAGCCATGGTGGAGTTACTGTATACATCCATGAGGACCTCATATTCCAGGTCCTACCGTCATACTCAAATTCAGTATGTGACACTATAATTGAAAACATAAAACAACACAATATTGTCATATGCAATACATATCACCCACTATATGCTCCAAACCACATAGGCAAGTTTAATGATTGCCTTACAAGAATGAAAGAAATCCTCATAAAACTGGAACATCACATGAGTGTATTTTTTATGGGTGATTTCAACTTCCTTAATGTCAAATGGCATGAAGGCATCATGCTCTCAGGAATGACTCATTGCAAACAAGTACAGGTGGAATCCCTGCTCAACCTCCAATGCCTTATCCATGGAGCAAGTTGTACTCAGGTAAACTAAGGGGAATAACATATTGGATCTCTGCTTCACAAACAATATAGACATTGTTCATGATGTGAAAGTGATGCCGACATTAATTTCGGATCACAACATAATAGAGCTGTCTATGTATGAACCGAAAGTAGCCAGAGACATACAGCCCAAAGGAAGCACCTACAATATCTCTAATCTGAACTTCCACAAAGCAGACTGGGAATCGATCCAAAAAGAGATCCTCAGACAGGACTGGCCAAAATGTCTCTCCACACCAAACATTGGCATAAAACTAGAATATTTCATGTGTTATGCAAACCATATGCCAGAAAAATGTCCCAGAGCAGAAGGCCAACACAAAAAGGAACAAGATTCCATGGGAGAGGAAGATCCTCATGAGATGACAGACAAAGGTTGCAAATAACTTCAACCAACATTCCAAAAGTAGTGAAAGGTCCTACCTAAAAATAATACTGATGGAGATAGAAAAAAGCCTGCAACAATCCTATGTGAGGAAGAGAGCAGACAAAGAATCCTGGGTTATGAAAAACATTAAGTCAAACCCAAAGGCCTTCTTTCATTATGCCAAAGAAACAGCCTCAGTACACTGCAAAATAGGACCCCTCTTCCAAAAGGGTAGCTCACTCACAGATAGCCCAACCAAAATAGAAACAGATATATACTATAATCCCACAGACTCCAAGCAATATCTACCGTTCAACTCCTGCCACCCCAGACACACTAGAATGAATATCCCCTTCAACCTGGCAAAAAGGATTTGTACTATAGTTTCTAATGCAAACACCAGAGACACACGACTACATGAACTAAAGGATACACTCATCACCAGGAACTACCCACCATCACTAATTGATATAGGCTTTCAACATGCCCTATAACTCAATACCCACAAACACAGACACCCCAAACTAAAGAAGGATTTACAACCAAAAGCTCTATCATATATCTCCACACGCAACCCCCTTAACAATGAAACCTTCGACACCATCCTCCAGAACATTCCTGATTAAAAAGGGACCACACAATGAAGTTAATCCTCCAAACGCACACCATCATAAAGAGCAAAAGACAACCCAAATCTATGAAAAGTCTCCTAACACAAGCCCAAGTACACTCAGCAACCACACTGAAGCCATTAGTAAAAAAATGCAGAAGACTTAACTATGGTCCCAGATTAAAATTCGGGAATACAGAAAAATAGCATTCAGCAAACACATTGACATTTTTCCCTTGTACAAATTCAGGGACAATGAACCTATAATCAGCGCATTAGCAAAGAGTCATATTTTAAAGGAAAATATAAACCCCTTTTGAATGCCTCCACCACAAATGACACTACTACAAGGGCCTTAGAATAATACCCATGCAAATATTCTTTTCTACTCTAGGCACAAGGCCCAAAATTTTTGGGGAGGGGGCCAGTCGATTAGATCAACCCCAGTACACAACTGGTACTTAATTTATCGACCCTGAAGGGATGAAAGGCAAAGTCAACCGTGACAGAATTTGAACTCAGAACGTAAAATTAGACAAAATACTGCTAACCATTTTGCCTGGCATGCTAACATTTCTGCCAGCTCGCCACCTTACAAATATTACAAATATTCAGAACAGAACAATTCCAATTACTACCACTATAACCACAACAGGTCACTTTTAGGTCACTTGACCATTTAAGAGCACTTCACCAACAACCTACTACTGTCATACCACTCTTGTATTTTTCTTATTCTTCCTACTCCTTCTTCTTCTTCTTCTTCTTCTTCTTCTTCTTCTTCTTCTTCTTCTTCTTCTTCTTCTTCTTCTCTTCTTCTTCTTCTTCTTCTTCTTCTTCTTCTTCACCACCATCTCCTTCCTCAGCTACTGCTGCTAAAACAATCAGAACCAAGAACCCACTTATATATATATATATATATATATAATATATATATATATATATACTCACACATATATATATATGTATATGTATGTATGCATATGGGATTTTACAGGTGGATACCCTTCTTATAGTTAGTCAGTGTAACAGTAAAACAAGTGTCATTAAAAAGGGCTCCAGCAGTTGTACTCACAGACTTTGAGATAACATATTTATTTATATAAATTTGTGATCAGCTTTATTAAATGAAGTGTTGCTTAATGAGAATTTCTGAGAGTAATGTATTGTTTCTTTAAGAACATTCTTAAATTTCTTTCCCAGGGCAGCTCTTGGAGGACATGCAAATATCTGCCAGATTCTCATAAGCTATGGCATTGAACCAAACAGTCAAGACCGCTTAGGGTATGTACTCAGGTTTTATAGTTTTCATGTTCCACAGGAAACAGATACACTTGTATGTTATATTTCATGTTACACATACACACACATATGAATGAATATATATATATATATATATATATATATATATATATATATATATATATATATATATATATATATATCATCATCATCATCATCATCGTTTAACATCCATTTTCCGCGCTAGCACTATATATACACACACACACACACACACACACACCACACACACACACACACACACACACACACACATATATATATATATATATATATATATTATATATATGTATGTATATATATATATGCATATATTCTCATCATCATCATTATGCTGGCATGAGTTGGATGGTTTGACAAGGGCTGGCTAGGCAGGAGACTACACCAGACCTCACTGTCTGTTTTACCAGGGCTTTTACAGCAGGATGCCCTTCCTAACACCAACCCACCTTACAGAGTGGACCAAGTGCTTTTTACGTGGCACCAGTACTGGTGAGGCCTGTTTTGGCATGGTTTTTATATCCGGATGCCCTTCCAAACACCAACCACTTTATGGTGTGAACTGGATGCACTGGTGGGGTTATCAAGTAACTTGCATGACAGAGATCCTTTGAGAGGAGGAGCATTGGAGGAGGTGGCCTTGTGCCAGGTGATGAGAGGCTGTTGTGACAAGGGATAGAAACAAGTATCTTGCTGTAGAGGAGATGCAGAGTTACCCAGTCAGAGGGAGAAGCAAGAGAGAGAGAGAGGTGGGGATAGAGAGAGATCAAGAATGAGGTCAAAAACAGATGTGTTGCTGTAGAGGAGATACATAGCTACCCAGTCATAGGAAGAGAGAGAAAAAGAGAGAGAGATTGGAAGAGAGTGAGAGGGTGAGGGTGCAAGAGAGAGTGGGAGAGAGATGGTGGTGAAATGCCAGGACATATCCTCAAGGTATGGGGACCAGAATATAAATGGGATGGTAGAGCAGAGTGAGAAAGCGAGACAGATAGTGGCTAAATGCCAGGGTATACCCTTGAGGTATCGGGATCAGAATATAAATGGGATGGTAGAGTGTGTGTGTGTGTATATATATATATATATATATATATATTATATATATATATATGCATCTAAATTCAAATGTGTGTGTGTGTATGTATATATATATATATATATATATACCAATTAAGGACTGAACACGAAAAGTGGACAGTCAACATGCTAGATATAGAGTTTGATCTGAGAACATAATCTTTTGTGGTGAATGGCGATTTGACGTCTATATCTAGCATGTTGACTGTCCACTTTTCGTGTTCAGTCCTTAATTGGTATATATAAATATTTTAATCTTCGGATTCTTTTTTAATATGCTAGACCACTGGTCTTAATTGATAAATATCAATTTCTACCCTTAATTAATTTTATATATATATATATATATATATATATATATATATATATATATATACATACATATATATATATATCTTTTACTTGTTTCAGTCATTTGACTGTGGCCATGCTGGAACACTGCCTTAAAGGTTGTTAGTCAAACAAATTGACCCCAAGACTTATTTTTTAAACCTAGTATTTATTCTATTTGTGTCTTTTGCTGAACCACTAAGTTACAGGGACATAAACACCCCATCACCAGTTATCAAGTGGTGACAGGGGGTACAAACACAGACACAAACACACACATACACACACATATAGAACAACTGGCTTCTTTCAGTTACTGTCTACCAAATCCACTCACAAGACTTTGGTCAGCCCAAGGCTATAATAGAAGACACTTGCTCGAGATGCCATGCAGTGAGATTGAACTCAGAACCATGTGGTTGGAAAGCAAGTTTCTTATCACAAAGCCATGTCTGTGTTTATATGATATATATTTACATTCCTGTTTCTCCCCAAATTTCTGATCTACATGCAGTCATGCAGTGATGATGATTGCATTTCCCCTGTCATCAAGTTGTTCGCTGGTTTTGTACTTTTGAAAATGTAAGAAATAAGAGATCCCTTACTTGGAAAACAAGTATTGATTCACCACTCAAAGAGCATCGAACTGTAAAACAATACCTCAGTAACATATTCATTTAATCTATGTTGGCATGGAAAAAGTAATATAAAAATTAACAAACAAATATATATATCTATGTAAATTACTATTAATCCAATAAAGTGGAAATATAGATGAGATGAAGTTGAATATGTATGGAGAATATACCACAATTAATTAGAATTTAATTAGATTTTAAAATATAGGAATACACTTAACTGGTTCCACATTAGATCTTCAAAATGTGTATAGTATATGCAGTTGTGTCACAAATTATGTCTATCCTGGCCATTGTTATTAAAGTTGTTAGTTTTTAAAGAAAGAATGGTGGTTTAGAATGATGTCCGTTGAGGTACAAATTGATTTCTCAACATTCATGTGTTAAGCTCATATGACAGTTGCATGAGAAGGTCGCATAAAAGCTATTGCCAACTGCATATATCATATGACTGTTAAAAAAAAGAGAGATATAAGTAGTATCTATTTTACTGCATGTTATCTCTTGTTTTATGTCAGGGATAATAAAGACTGAAATTTGCCTTTAGTTTAAAGAATATAATAATTGTTGACATAAAAATGTTTTAGATAATTATTGTTTATTATTCTGACAAAGAATGATATTATCAATTAGTGCTCGTTCAGTCTCATTGAACATGTTAAAACACCTCTTCTTTGTTAACAAGGTGTGGGGTAATTAAGATAATGAGGTGTGGTGTATATAAGGTAGATGATTGTTGCTACATTAATTTTGGCTTTCTTAAAAATGTGCACAGGAAGACACGTAATATATTTCTACAATAATTAATTCATAGGAAAAGGCAAATTGTGTATTACTGATGTTTTTTATAATCTGTTCAACTATGGCTTGTATTTTTAATAAAGGAATTTTCCTTAATTATTTTTCTTTGATCTGTGGTATTTTTGGTTGAATGGGAAAACAAGAAATTTGGGAGATTTGATTTTCACACATGTGTTCAGATGTTCTCTAAATAGAATTTGTCTACTCCTGTGATCTCATATTTGTTGACAATGAGTTGTTAATCTCATTCTTAAAATTAAGTTGTTTGTCCAATGTCATTTTCCTGATATCCATTACATTTGATGATGTATATTAAATTCTTTGAAGAACAAGTAAAATGGTTTTTCACAGTAAAAGCTTGTTCTGATTTAGATTTGTGTGTCCTCAATAAGGTTGTCACAAGTTCTACAATTAGATCAGCCACAGTGTTAAACTGTTGGAGTTGAGTCCATAGTTGGTAGTTTTTGTGTTGGAAAGAATGTTTTTTTAGATATTTTGATTGTCTTTTGCATTTGCTTATTTTGTATGATTTGAGTACCCTTTTCTTTCTTGGCTCAATAAAGCTGAGGATAATGCCAAATATTTCTGTTTCTTGGGTTGAGTGTTATGATTAAAGATAAAGTTTTGGGTATGTCTGAACCATTTTTGGCTTTCCATAATTCTTCAATGTTTATTACTTTGACACATTTTATTCTCTATTCCATTCTCTGTTAGAGTAGACTGGTACTGTCTTTCAAGTAGCACCTGTTTTAATTCAAGGAGTCTTTTGTACTGAACTTCCAGATTGAAGAAAATTCTTCAGATTCTTCTAGCCAGGTTAAATGAAATATTGGATTTGGTATGTTTTGGGTGGCATGAAGTAAATAGTAGTTACTGTTTAGAGTTCATTGGTTTGTAGAAGCTGTTGGTTTCTATGCTCATGTCATTCTTAAAAACATATATAAAACTGATATGATATAAAATACAATATAATGTAATATATAATATAAAATAAATATAAATATAATAAAAAAAAAAACAGTAATGATAGTACAATATTGAATAATATGAATAAACAGTAACAATAAATAAATAAATAATTCTACACTTCATTTTAAAGATATTTCTCCTATAAAAATATAAAACCTAACAGGCATTAAAATGAAATATTAAAGGTATTAAAAAAATCATAAATAATCTGCAAAATGGGGGAATGAATAATTAATCTTAAACAGAAAAACACAAGCTAATTAAAAGAATAAAACATTTAAAATTTTCTCAAAATTTCTCACCTGAGTTTGACAGGTAGTTCAAGTAAAATGAAGGGTAGCAAGGTGGCAGGAAAGGAGAAAATTATTGAGGAGGAGGAGGAGAAAGGAAGTTAACTCTTATAAGTCTCTAAAGAGAAAACCCTTCTTCTGCTACTGTTGATGAAACAATTGAAGTAATAGTTCTTGAGTCTCTTTTTTTTTTTTTTTTCTTCTTCTTAAGGAAAATATCCAGAGTAAATTACTACCACAATTCTAGACAGTATTGTTCTCAACAATTCAATCTTTGAAATTTGCATGGTAATTGTGAGCATGTGCTATTGTCATGCAAGCAGTGTCCTTCATTTCCAGTTTTCTATAAAACTATGTCTAGTCATAGGGAAACATTACCTTAATTGGAATCAAGTGAGGGTTGATGACAGAAAGGCAGCTGGCCATAGAATATCCACCACAACAAGTCCAATCTGACCCATGTGAGCATAGAAAAGTGGACATTAAAATGGTGGTGGTGATGATGGTGGTGGTAGCGTCGGCGTCAGGGGCAGCGGTGGCGGTGGTGATGATGCAGCAAATTGTAGATTAGGCCAGTCCATACTCTGCATTAAATTCATTTAAATTGGCACCACTTTCTCTCTTAGATGTGGTCTCACTTCACAGTAATATTCTGCAGTACAGGCTTTGCTTTTCAATATGGTGAATAATTTTTACTAAAAAAAATAAACCTAAACAAAAGGAATTTTATATAAAGCTAAATTTTTCCTTGGAAAAAAATTCCACTGGTTTTACCTTAAATGAAATTACGAGCCAGAATAATATTGTGAATTTGCAGGAACATTTGTAGTAGGGTCAAATTTTTTTCTTTGAAGCGTGGAGATTATGGCTGCAGAATATACAGACTCATTTTCTTCAAATCAGTCAATATGTGTGGGCAGACCCCTACAAATTTCCATTATCTTAGTTTTTAATTTGTTATTTTCATTTGAAAATCATTCATGGACATGATTTTATTAATTAACAAATTAATGGAAAAGTATTTGTTTCTATGATTTTTATCACCACAAACGTTCATTACCATATGGTAAACTGCATGTGTATGTATATATATCTATCTATCTATCTATCTATCTATCTATCTATCTATCTCTCTTTATACACACACACACACACACATACATGTGTGATCATGCGTATTCGCTATTCGTTACCTATTCATTTTTTTTCTGTGGTTCCAGCTCATAGCTGCAGCCATGCTGATGCACCACCATTTATTCAAGTTTGTCACACCATCACTTATTTCTCTAATTTTGTCACAGATTGGCTGACCAAAAATTCTACGATTTTTCTATTCTATTTCACTATTATCAGCATTTGCTGTTTTATTAAATTATGTTACCCAAAATCCCAAAAGAATATTTTTCTCCCTCATGTTCTATCCCTGACCACCTCAACTCTGGTGCACTCTCTCTTTGCCTCACTCTGTCTGTCTATCTGTCTCTCTCTCTCTCTCTCTCTCTCTCTCTCTTTTTCGATTACCACTTGCTTCACCAACACTTCCCCCGCCTCCAACACCCCACCCTTTATAAACTAGCGCATGCACTCAGATTCCCCTACTCCATTTTAATAACTCTGCCAAAAGAATACAAATCCAGAAGATGCTCTTATCTAATTTTGCTATCTCGCAGTATGCCTGCCCTTCCACCCCCACTACCCGTACCAGAAGTCCCTATCCTCCCACCCCCACCACCTGTACCAGAAATCCCTATCCTCTGTCATCCTTTGGTTGTCTCCTATGAACACTTCTAAAGGCTTAATGCCATCTGCACCCCTCCCACACCCTCAAAGCTGGCATACTCAATGTGGGCACACTGAAAGGTAGGTCTGGTGAGATTGTTGAGATGCTTGAACGGAGATGTGTAGATTTGTGCTGCCTCCAAGAAGTAAGGTGGAGAGGTGGTTCCGCTAGGTCCCTCACAGGCAAAGAACACAGGTACAAGATTTTCTAGGCAGGGAACACTGATGGGGTCGGGGATGTGGGTATACTTCTTGCAGAGAAATGGGTTGATAAGGTAATCAAGGTAGTCAGAGTATGCGATAGAATACTTAAGATTAGATTTGTGCTACATCATGGGTTAGCAACCATTATTTTGGCCTATGTCCCTCAGCCGGGGCTACCTGCTGGACAGAAACGCTGATTTTTATGACACCCTCTTGGAGACTACCTCGTTGACAAATGACAGGGACCTTCTCTTTGTGGCTGGTGACTTCAATGGACATGTTGGACAACATGCAGGGGGCTTTCATGGCTTACATGGAAGTTATGGTTTTGGTTCCTACAATGAGGAGGGAACCAGGCTGCTGGAGTTCTGCAATGCAAATGATCTTATGGTTTGCAATACTAACTTCAGGAAACCTGCCAGTCACCTAGTCATCTACCATTCTGGCAGACACACCAGCCAAATTGACTACATCCTCACCAGAAAAAGGGAAAGCTGGCTGCTTATAAATGCCAAAACCTTCCCAGGCAAAGAATGTACCCCACAACATAGAGTAGTAGTTAGCAACTTCAAGATCAGGGCTAAATGGATGCCTAGAAGACAACCAGCATGGAAGAGAAGGGTCTGGAAGCTTAAAGATCCTGTGAATGGACAGAGATTTGATATAGAAGGGGATATAGCATCACATAAAGTGGAAGAAAACTGGAGGTTTCTATGAGGCAACCTGCTGAGGGCCACTGACCAGATCTGTGGATGGTACAAAGTCCCCTCTCGACCCAAAATAATGTGGTGGTGGAAGAATGTTGTTGACAGGGCTATAAGGGAAAAGAAACAGGCTTGGAAGGACTGGAAGAACGGTGGTAGCAGGGAATTGTATCAGACTGCCAGAAGGGAAGCTAGGATACAGGTTTATTTAGCCAGAGGAGGAGCAGATAAGAAAAAATTTGCCAATGTTCTGTGCTGAGAGGACCAAAGACTTGAGGTATTTCGTGTTGCAAGACAGTGTGTGAGAGAAAATTGTGATGTCATAGGAGAGTAATGTGCCCACATGGATAATGGTTCACTTGCATTAAACAAGGCTGCAAAGAGAGAGGTTTAGAGACACCACTATGAAAGGTTGCTCAATAAAGAGAATGAATGAGAGAAAGTGAGTCTGCCGAATGTTGACCCATAGAGGGACCAGCTATCCAAATTGATAGTACCTTGGTAGATAAAGAAATTAAGGGTATGAAAACAGGGAATCCCCTGGCCCATGAGGAATCACCACAGAGATGCTCAAAATATCTGGTGGTATTGGCTATAGCCTAGTCACCTTTATAGTTAACCAGGTGATACATGAAAGAGTCATACCCAATGACTGGTGTAGCAGCATCATAGTCAACTGCTACAAAGGTAAAGGTGATGCTTTAGATACAAATAATTACAGAAGTATCAAGTTGTTGGATCAGGTAATGAAGGTCACAAAGAGGGTCATAGTCCAACTAATTAGGGAGAGAGTCAGTCTAGATGAGATGCAGTTTGGGTTCGTGCCAGGGAAAAGCACCACTGATGCTATATTTCTGGTAAGACAGCTGCAAGAGAAATACATAGCCAAAGATAAACCTCTGTACCTGGCTTTTGTTGACATGGAGAAAGCCTTTGAAAGGGTCCCCCAATCCCTTATCTGGTGGTCAATGAGGGATAGATGAATGGTTAGTGAGCACTGTGCAAGCCATGTACAGGGATGCTGTCAGTAAGGTGAGTGTTTGCAACAAGTACAGTGAAGAATTCCAAGTAGGTGTAGAGGTCCACCAAGAATCAGTCTTCAGCCCCCTCTTATTTATCATAGTCCTCCAGGCAATAACAGAGGAATTCAAGACATGATGCTCCTGGGAGCTCCTCTATGATGACCTTGCTCTAATTGCTGAGTCACTATCAGAACTAGAGGAGAAGTTTCAGGTGTGGAAGCAAGGATTAGAATCGAAGGGCCTTAGAGTCAACCTAGCTAAAACCAAAGACTTAATATGTAGGAAGGCAGGCAAACCACAAATCCCTTCAGGTAGATGGTCCTACTCAATCTGTAGAAAAGATGTAGGTAGAAACTCAATGAGATGTACCCAGTGTAAGCTATGGACACCTAAGACATGCAGCAATATCAAAAGAAGGCTAACTGGGAAGATAGATTTTGTATGTGGCATATGCTCAGGAGCAATATAAGCTGAAAATGTGCTGAGAACAGCTGCTGCCACATTCCAGGGAGAAAAACTAAAAGTAGCTGATACCTTCCGTTACCTAAGTGACCAAATCAGTAGCAGGGGAAGGTCTGCTGAAAGTGTAGCTGCTAGAATAAGAATTGCCAGGGCAAAGTTCAGAGAGCTCCTACCCCTGCTGGTGACAAAGGGCTTCTTGCTCAGAGTGAAAGGTAGACTGTATGATACATGTGTATGAACAGCCATGCTACATGGCAGTGCAACATGGCCCATGACTGCTGAGGACATGCGTAAGCTTGCAAGAAATGAAGCCAGTATGCTCCGCTGGATGTGTAATGTCAGTGTGCATACATGAAAAAGTGTAAGCACCCTGAGAGAAAAGTTGGATTTAAGAAGCGTCAGATGTGGTGTGCAAGAGAGATAACTGCGTTGGTATGGTTGTGAATGAATGAGGACAGCTGTGTGAAAAAGCGTCACACCCTAGCAGTTGAGGGAACCTGTGGAAGAGGTAGACCCAGGAAAACCTGGGATGAGGTGGTGAAGCACAACCTTCAAACATTGGACCTTACCAAAGCAGTGATTAGTGACCGGGACCTTTTGAGATATGCTGTGCATGAGAAGACCTGACAAGCCAAGTGAGACCATAGCCCATGGCCTATGCCTGTAAGTGCAACCAGCCCACAATAAACTTTGTTTGCAAAGACCTATTGAGGCAAGTGAAAGCAAAATCATAATCATTGACGTGGGTGATGACAGTACTGCCTGATAGGCACTCATGCCAGTGGAACGTTAAAAGCACATCTGAGCATGATCGTTGCCAGTGACACAGGAAAAGTACCATTCGAGTGTCAGCATAGCCTTACCAGCATATGTGCTGGTGGCACATGAAAAACAACATTCAAGCATAGCCGTTGCCAGTGCCTCCAGACTGGCTCCCATGCGGGTAGCATGTAAAAATACCTTTTGAGCGTGGTCGCTGCCAGAACTGCCTGACTGGCCCTCATGCCAGTGGCACATAAAAGCAACACTACACTCTTGGAATAGTTAGCGTTAGGAAGGGCATCCAGCTGTAGAAACTTTGCCAGATCAGGTTGAGCCTGGTGCAGCCTCTGGCTCACCAGTCCTCAGTCAAACCGTTGAACCCATACCAGCATGGAAAGTGGACGTTAAACGATGATGATGATGATGATGATGTATCCTGGTTTGTAGAATAATTATGTTCTACATCATAAGCAGCATCAGGACATTAGCCATAAAAAAGTACTGGCTCAAAATTTTATGTTAAGCCCATGCCAATATTTGAAAACAAATGTAGAAATTATGAAAATGACAATTAGGATGTACTTGTTTGTAGGAACAAGTGTACTCACAAATATTAAATAAAGAATTCTATACTTCAAGAAGTAGAGTCAAATATATTTATTTATTGATTTATATATTAGCTTACAAATTTGTTTCAATCATTATCGATTTCCTTGGAATTATTGAGAAAAAAACTTGTTGGTGAATTAATGATATAGGAGAGAAGGAAGGAAGGTAAGGAGAAAGTAAAAGCAAAAGTGCAGTGGGGCGAAAATATGGAGACAGATTTAGGTTGGAGATGGGGAAAAATTTCAAAATGTGACCATTTCAGTCCATATTTAGAAAAGAGTCCTACAGTTGAAAGGTCAGCCATAAATTTAAAACTAACCAACACGAATAAATTTTGAAAACAAGAAAAGAAAAAAAAATCATTAAATAGCTAGTATATAGAAAACACCTCACCTAACCCCCCACCTGCAAAATTCTGCAGTAGAATTGAAGACCAGAAATTGTAGAAGTATCATGTGTAACTGTTATTGAATACTGTGGAAAGTTTGGCAATGTTAAGGGAATTATAATTTAGCAAACGATTTTATGTTCATAAATGATGAAAAAAAATACTGAATTTTTCCAGAAAAATTTTAGATATTTCTCACCACCTTTTACAACTCTTTATCTAGCCACTTACTGTGACACTTTTGCATCACCATTTGCTACAGTCCATATGTGTGTCTATGTGAGAGCATGCGTATGTATGCATGTGTTTGTCATTTTAATGTCCACTTTTTCCATGCTAGCATGGGTTAGAAAGACTTTATTGAAGCTGTAATTTTACAGCTGAATGCCCTTCCTGTCACTAACCTTTACTTGTTTCCAAATAAGGTAATTATTCCCTTTGTCTTTCAAATAGTAACTCAAAAACTGGATATGTTTTAGTAGCAGATGTAAATGATGACTGCCTACTGTGAAGACATTTTACATAGAGTGTAAACAATGTCAAGACATAAGACACAAACATACATGCATATACACACACACCCTCATACACACATACAACATATATACATACATATATAAAAGCATGTGTGTGTGTGTGACAAGCTTCTGTATAATATCTGTCTGCCAATTTCACTAACAAGGTATTGGTCAGCTCAGAGTTATAGTAGCAGACATTTGTCTATGGTGCTTCACAGCAGGAGTGAACCAAAAATCATGTGGCTTTAGAGCTATCATCACCCCTTGCCATGCTTCCATTTACATTTCCCCTGAGCTACATCTTGGGATTGGCATATCTTATCTCTTTAACACCCTCTCATATCTACTGTTGACACTACCATTGTATCCCACTCACTATAGCTACCCCTACATACCTCTGACCTTTATCTCTATCACTGTGCATATATCTTTCTCTCACTCTCCCCCACCCACATCATCTCCTTATTTTCTGATCTATTTACAAGCTTATAAGACTGCTATTCTCCAACCTTCCTGTAGTGCCACCAACTCCTTCCTCACCTATTTCCATAGCTTTCACCTTTCTTTCTCCCCATACTGATATTTATCATTGATCACACCTCAACTGTTGTGCATCATTCACTATATTTACCTCCATCTCTAACCATTTGTCACTCTCCTCTCCCACCCTTAGGAACTTATCCATCCATTCTCCCAATTCTGTGCCCATGTTCTCTCTTGTTCCTACCTTCCTTGAGGGTACTTTCTGACACCTCATCACTACCAACTGTATTTTCCTTTCAACTACTACCACCCATCCTTAGATAATATAGGGTAGATGTGTATCTCCTCTATAACAAGATACCTGTGCCTGTACATCTATTGTACTTTAGCTTCTCACCACCTGGTACAAAGCTACTTCCTCCCTGCAACAACCCTGCTAGTCAAGGGCATTTTACTTTGTCTTGTAAGTTGCTTGGTGATGTTTCTTGTGCTGGTGTTATGAATAAAAGCCTGTGGTACACTCTGTAAAGTGGTTGGTGTTTGGAAGAGCATTCAGCTATAGAAACCATGTCAAAACAGACATTGGAGCTTATTGCAGCTCTTCACCTCATTGAAACTTATCATACCATCCATTGCATTACAACATGGAAGATGAATATTAAATAATAATGGTGATATGTGTGTGTATGCAGATACACACTTCCACCTCCTCTCTCTCTCTCTCTCTATATATATATATATATATATATATATATATACAAATTGAGATAGGGGTTGTAAATGCAACCCTCCATGGGATAACATATATCCAATATACTATTTATATTTACTTATATTTATATTCTCTTTTTTATATATATTCTACTTATTATACAACATTACTCTTTTATGTACATTCCTTTATGTACACTGATTTGTTCTGCTTTTTTATGTTTAACCCCACAGTCTCTTATATGGTGGTTTAATAAAGTATGTGATTGAGTATTATCTGGTAATTGATATTTGATTTAGATGTATTTCTCCATTTTCTTATCTTGTATATATATATATATTATATATATATATATATATATATATATACAAATTGAGATAGGGGTTGTAAATGCAACCCTCCATGGGATAACATATATCCAATATACTATTTATATTTACTTATATTTATATTCTCTTTTTTATATATATTCTACTTATTATACAACATTACTCTTTTATGTACATTCCTTATGTACACTGATTTGTTCTGCTTTTTTATGTTTAACCCCACAGTCTCTTATATGGTGGTTTAATAAAGTATGTGATTGAGTATTATCTGGTAATTGATATTTGATTTAGATGTATTTCTCCATTTTCTTATCTTGTATATATATATATATATATATATATATATATGGGACGAGAATGCAACAGGCGACAACAAAACATCCACATTCAGATGGTGTTTTTTACGTGCTCCCAGCATGAGGGTCACAACTACAATTTCCATTTGATTTGATTTTGATATTGCTGTTGATGTTTGTTTGTTGAGCAAAGCGGTCTTCGTCCCAGAGCTCGCAAAATCGTGCCTCTATAGTGGGAGAAGTCCGAAACGTGGTCCTTTGCTATTTGTAAGACCCACAGAAGAGAAAGCAGGTCGACCCCCGACACTGAGAGCATTGACAGATCGATGAATGCGCATCCAGGCTCAGCGGTTGCATAGGAAGTTGGGGACAAGAAACAGGAAGAAAGAGTGAGAGAAAGTTGGAGCGAAAGAGTACATCAGGGGTTGCCACCACCCCCTGCCGGAGCCTTGTGGAGCTTTAAGTGTTTTCGCTCTATAAACACACACAACGCTTGGTCTGGGAATCGAAACCGCGATCCTTCAACCGCGATTCCACTGCCCTAACCACTGGGTCATTGCGCCTCCACTTGATGTTGATGTTGATGTACTTGACTCAATAGTTCTCTTTAAGCACAGCATGTCACCCTAGGAGTGGGCTGATATACATACATATATATAAATATGTATATATTGGATGTTCCCATAATTAATGCAGTTTTTTATACTTCTTTTATTTTTCAGAATTAAGATAAATAAAGTTATATTTTAATCCAAAATATACTCTCCTTCATTTTCTACAATACTCTTCCATCTATCTGCTATATTTACAAGGCCCATCTTCCAAAATTCACTTGTCCATGACAAAAAATACTCCTCCAGTACTGTTCTGGCCTCATCCACAAAATTCATACTTTTTCTGTCCAAATGATTTTGAAGTCTGCGGAATAAATGATAATCAGATGGGGCAATGTATGGTGAATATGGTGGATGGAGCATCGTTTCCAATTCAAACTGCTCCAGCCTTTGGAATGTCATCCTTGCTGTATGTTGCCAAGCATTATCCTGATGGAAGAACACCTTTTGTCTTGAAACCAATTTGCTAACTTTTCTGATGGCATGCAGGTGTCAATGAATAGTTGAATGACAAAATCTAAGCTTTTCTGCTAGTTCCTCAACAGTTTCGATGGGATTTTGTTCCACCAGGGTTTGCAGGACATCCTCGGTGAGCTCTACAGATCTTCCAGGACAAGGCTCATCTTCTAGACTGTAGTTTCCAGCTTGGAATTTCTGGAACTACTTCTGATACTGGCTTATACTCATTGCCCGATCCCCATATACTGCATTAATATTCCTCGCACTTTCTGTTGCATTGTTTCCTTTATTGAACTCATAAACCAAAATATGCCAAATATGCTCCTTTGTCACTTCCATTATGGCTTTGAAAAAATAACTGTTAAAATCGAACAGCATTCTTCAAAACATACACTAAGAATATGGACAAGGTAAAAGTACTACTTGCTTTTATAGCAAGTTAATGCAGATAGTTTATCCTGTCTCCTTCCAACTTTTAGTCCATGCAACTGAAAAAAAACCGCATTGTTTATGGAATGACCCATTATATATCATCATCATCATCATCATCAATATCATCATCATCATTTAACATCCGTTTTCCATGGTGGCATGGGTTGGACAGTGTTTCTACAGCTGGATGCCCTTCTTAATGCCAACCATTCCGAGATTGTAGTGGGTGCTTTTTATGTGCCGTTAGCACAGGAGCCAGATGGGGCGTGGGGGCTGGCATCAATCATGTTTGGATGGTGCTTTTTACATGCCACCAGCACAGGAGACCGTCAGGGTGATGGGGCTGGCAATGACCACATTCGATATATATATATATATGTGTGTGTGTGTGTGGTATTGTGCAGTGCTTATTGGTTTTTATACAAAATCTCAAAACTACTAAATCATTTCCCTGTTACAAATAAACAAACTCTGTTATAATTGTATGGTTACAAACAGGAGTATTTCATTATACTTAGAGTTTTTGTATATGTCATTGATTTTGCAGTCTACCATAGACATCAACGAGTCTAAAATGATATAATGATAGTGAGAATAGTTAAAAGTGTAACACACTTTTCAATGTTGTTATGGTTAATGATGTCTTTTTCCTCAAGTATCTGGTGATGGTTCTGCTCTGATGCTAATCAGTAGGAACTTTGACACATGCCAGGAAGTTAAGATAAGCTTATAACCAGCTATAATTTTGATACTCCCTCTCTCTCTCTCTCTCTCTCTCTCTCTCTCTTCTCTCTCTCTCTCTCTCTCTCTCTATTTCTCTCTCTCTCTCTCTTTATTTCTCTATCTCTCTCTCCTTTCTCTGTCTCTATTTCTCTATCTCTCTCTCACACACATACACACACATATGCTTATGCACACACATACACACAATTTTACATGTTTGAATCATTAGTAAATAATTATCTTAACAATGAGATAATAGTCTATAATATGTTAATAATAAAATAATAATAGCACCACAATTCCACTAATACTTGTCAGATAAAGAAACAGAGATAATTGTACCAAACACAGACTTTGGAATATTTGGAATTAATGAACTAAACAGAGTACAATACACACATATGAAAGAAAATATTATGAAAGAATATTAGACATATTAGATTAATAATAGAAGGAAAGCTAATTTCTAAAAATAAGGTAATAGACATCAATGCTTTAGATGTTTCAGGAATAAGTTTTAGTTGTGTACACAGGAAAACAAGTAAAATACTGGCTGTATATAGAATGCACCACCCAAAATTCAACACAGAAAGATTATATTTATATTATACAGAGAGGGTCTTCTGCAACTAGAAAATTATTATAATCTACTGTACAAAAATATCTAATAAACAATAAAGGGAAACTAATACAGATGGCAACAAACTGTGCACAAAACAAAAACCTATTTTGTATCTTTAAGGGAGCCAATAAATACAAACAGAAGCTGAGATAAGAGAGAGAGAGGGCTGTGATGAAAACAGAAATTATAAAGATGCTAAAAATCAAGCTGGAAATAGTATTGTAAAATATCATGCTAAACAATGTGAAGAGAAGTCTCTGTAGCAAGTTGTTCAGAAAGAAAAAAGTAATAAAGAAACAGTTTAGCACCAGCATGGTCATGGCTGTATGATTAAGAAGTTTGTTTCCCAGCCATGTTTCCAGAAGTGGAACTGGTCAGAATATGGTGTTTAAAACAGAAAATTGCTCTATAATACTAGTAATAAGCACCCTAGGATTGATTCAAAATAATGCAAACAGATATATTAGTTGAATCCCACAACACAAAAGTGATACACAACAAGCAGAAAATAGAACAACTAGACAGGAAGGGCATCTAGTCATAGAAAATCTTCATCAGTTAATTCCATATAATCCATGCAAGCATAGAAAAATGGGTGTTGAAACAATGATTTATTCCAATAAATATCTTATGCATTATATCATATTGCAATAAATATTTTATATAGTGATAAATGTTACTACTTTCTTATGACCTTAAATTTTGTGGCTAATTTCATGCCAATGAGATTCTGATGTTATTCAAGTCAAGATATTTTTTTCTCAAATAGTGTCATATTTTCTTGTTTTATATTTATGGCATCGTGCTGTCAATATCCAGTTGGGAATATGTTTGATAAAATGTCGGTAGTGAAGGGCATCAAAAAGCAAGTACATGCACACACATACATACAAGTGCATACAGATGTGTACATGTGTTGTGTGATATTATGGTATATATATACATATATATATATATATATATATATATATATATATATATATATACACACACATATATATACATACATATATAAGTTACTCACCAGTTACTGTCCAGTGCACTATGGCAAGAAGTCATAAATTTCTAGATCAGGTGTATCACATATCATCCAGTATGGTACGTTGGATGACATTACTTCATGTTGGTTCAGAAGAGAGAATGAAGGTGAAAATGTGAAATGTAAACATTGAATATGCCATAAAGTTGCTGGCTAGATCAACAATAAAGTATATATGTCAAGTTTTCACACCCATCTTCTTGTGACTTTGCTGAAATCAATATGTCACCCACTATATCATCCTGAATGACAACTGACTTGCTCAATCTATAAAGTTTAGTCATCTTGTCATATTTCAGTGCCAAATAATCTCTCTGTGTGTTTGTATATATATATCATCATCATCATCATCATCATCATCATCATCAGCATTTAATGCCCGTTTTTACATGCTGGCATGGGTTGGACAGCTTTACAGGAATTGGCAAAGTCAGGAGTTGCACCAGGTTCCATACACTGTGTTTGCTTGTTTTCTATGGCTAGATGCCTTTCCTAATGCCAACCACTCCACAGAGTGTACTGGGTGCATTTTACATGGCACCATCACCAGTATGTTTTACATGGCACCAGCACCAATACATTTTACGTATTACCAGCATCCACAACATAGTTTTTTACATGACACCTTTGTTTTAGGGTCTCAGTTCTGTTGTGATGGATGGGTCTTCTTGAGTACAGCAATGCACCACATAGCTTGGTCCTCTTTCATCTCTTTCATAAGATTCAGCATTTTGATATCGGCCTTTAATACTTTGTCCCATGTCTTCAATACTTCATCCTATATATTTGTTTTTGTCTTTTTTTATTCTCTTTACTGGTTTCGGTCATTTGACTGTGGCCATGCTGGAGCACCGCCTTTAGTCAAACAAATTCTTTGTAAGCCTATTACTTATTCTATCGGTCTCTTTTGCCGAACTGCTAAGTTACAGGGACATATACATACCAACATTGGTTGTCAAGCGATAGTGAGGGGATAAACACAGACACACAAATACATACATGCATATATATATATATATATAACGGGAAGCTTTATGAAAATAAACAAAAGACGAAAGCAGGTGGAGTACAAACAAACAATTGTATTAGTATATATATATATATATATATATATATATATATATATATATATATATATATATTCAACAGATTTCTTTTAGTTTCCATTTACCAAATCCACTCACAAGGCTTTGGTCAGCCCGAGGCTACTGTAGAAGACACCTGTCCAAGAAGCCATGCAGTGAGGCTGAACCCGGAACCATGTGGTTGGGAAGCCACTCCTGTGCCTACTTACCATATATATATCATCATCATCATCATCATCGTTTAACGTCCGTTTTCCGCGCTAGCATGGGTTGGACGGTTCGACCGGGGTCTGGGAAGCCAGGGGCTGCACCAGGCTCCAGTCTGATCTGGCAGAGTTTCTACAGCTGGATGCCCTTCCTAATGCCAACCACTCCGCGAGTGTAGTGGGTGCTTTTTACGTGCCACCTGCACAGGTGCCAGGGGGGTCCGGCACCGGGCACGATATATATATATATATATATAATATATATATATATATATATATATTATATATATATATATTCAACAGATTTCTTTTAGTTTCCATTTACCAAATCCACTCACAAGGCTTTGGTCAGCCCGAGGCTACTGTAGAAGACACCTGTCCAAGAAGCCATGCAGTGAGGCTGAACCCGGAACCATGTGGTTGGGAAGCCACTCCTGTGCCTACTTACCATATATATATCATCATCATCATCATCATCGTTTAACGTCCGTTTTCCGCGCTAGCATGGGTTGGACGGTTCGACCGGGGTCTGGGAAGCCAGGGGCTGCACCAGGCTCCAGTCTGATCTGGCAGAGTTTCTACAGCTGGATGCCCTTCCTAACGCCAACCACTCCGCGAGTGTAGTGGGTGCTTTTTACGTGCCACCTGCACAGGTGCCAGGGGGGTCCGGCACCGGGCACGATATATATATATATATATATATACACATATATAATTAAAGGTCTAACAACAAGTTACTTCACCACATACCAAAAATTTAGAAATAGTAGCCAAAAGACAGCTAATTCTTTTAACTACAAATATGACTCCACAGACAACAATATTTGTAACTCACATAAGCAAAAAGAAGAAAAAACAACGAAATCAAACAGTCTATGATTAATTATGGACGCATTTCTGGATTAGAATTATATAAATTCATTTCCTTTATCGGAATAATATTTCGAGAATTATACATTTTATAAATTTTATTAATTTTATAAATTTATAATTCTCGAAATATTATGCCAATGAAGGAAATGAATTTGTATAATTCTGATCCAGAAATGCGTCCATAATTAATCATAGACTGTTTGATTTCATTGTATTTTCTTCTTTTTGCCTATGTGAGTTACAAATATTGTTGTCTGTGGAGTCATATTTGTAGTTAAAAGAATTAGCTGTCTTTTGGCTACTATTTCTAAATTTTCGGTATGTGGTGAAGACGAAGACAGGTGGTGTACAAAACAAACAGATGTATTAGTATAACGCTCAGGAATAGAAAAAGTCTTCTACGTTTTGAGCCTATGCTCTTCTACAGAAAGGGACACAGAAAAAACAAGGAGAGAAAAAATGTGTGTAGTGGCTAGGCTGTGTGATTAAGAAGCTTGCTTCCTAACCATGTGATCTCATGTTCAATCCCACTGTATGGAACCTTGGGCAAGTGTCTTCTGCTGTTGCCCCAGACTTTCCAAAGCCTTGTGATTGGATTTGGTAAAAGGAACATGAAGGAAGCCCGTTGTATATCATCATCAACATCATCATCATCATCATTTCCATATATATTTATGTGTGTGTGTGTGCCTGTGTCGAGTCAGTGTGTATACCATTGTCTTGACATCATGTGATGTTTATAAACTAGCATCACTATCAGCAGGTGAGGGTTGACAATAAGAGGGCATCTGGTCTAGAACATCTGTCTCACAAAAAGTGGATGTTAAATGATTGTATAATACACAGACACACAAACACAGACACACATTCTACCAAACTTGAAGTGAAGGTATATTTTCCAGATTTCTTTGCAAACTATGTCAAGACATTCCAATTCACAAGCAGTAACAAACTCTATCAACCTCTAAAGGCTTCATTGTATTATTATTCACTATACTTTCTTTTCTGAACTGCCACTCAGAATTAGTTTCACCATGTCAACACAAAAATCTTCAAACCATTTAAATTTTGGAAACCTTTAACATTCCCCAAAAAAGTAATAGTGTCTTTTAGTCTTATCTCCCTTAACAGCAAATAACAGGACTACTTAAATGTTTCATTCAATTATTTTTCTTCTATTTTCTTATTTTTTATCTTTTTTTTTAACATAACATTTCATTCCTCATATTCCAAATTTCTTCCTACTGTTTTATACCAATATTTAAATTCATCCACTTAACAATGTCCTTCATCTTCAGTAACTTCTATTTCAATGTCTTTTTGAGCAGATTTTACTTTTATCTATTTTCTTGTTCTTGAGGAGACCTATTGAGTCAAGTAAGTCAACACCAACATCAAAATAAAAATCAAATGGAAATTGTAGTTAAGATACCCATGCCAGTGACACGTAAAAAGCACCGTCCGAACATGGCAGATGCCCACACCACCTGACCGGCGTCCGTGTCGGTCACACGTAAAAGTACCAACCGATCATGGCCATTTGCCAGCCTCCTCTGGCCCTGTGCTGGTGGCACGTAAAAAACACTCACTACACTCACAGAGTGGTTGGCATTAGGAAGGGAATCCAGCTGTAGAAACACTGCCAGATCAGACTGGAGCCTGGTGCAGCCTCCTGGCCTCCCAGACCCCGGTCGAACCGTCCAACGCATGCTAGCATGGAAAACAGATGTTAAACGACGATGATGATGATGATGATGATGATGATTATATCTAATTTTGTGATTTAAATTTATTTTCTTCTAACTACTTTAAATACACAAATATTTTAGAAATATGGTTTTTGTAATAACCCACCTATGCAGTTTACTTTCCCTTTAGATAATTTGTAATAACTATGAGTCACTAAAGTATTATTTGTATGTCTGTATTAATTAACTGCATAGAGTATTAGACAAAACACTTTGTGATATTTCTTCTGACTCTTTACATTCTGGATTCAACCTCAGCCTGAACCCTCCAAGGTTGATAAAATAAAGTACCTGTCATGTACTGTCAAGTACTGGGACCAATTTCATCAAGTAACACTCCCTTCCCTCAAAATTATCAGGTGTGTGCATATATTAGAAACTCTTATTTTACTGCATATATTTCATTTGATAAAATGTTTATAATGCTTAAAATAATTATACCTCACTCATTTTTAATTTTATCATTGTTTGGGAAAATATAATTGTCCGCTCTTTACTAATATTTAATGCTACCTCCCTGTTAGTATGTTTACAACAGACTTAGATTAGTGATGTGGAGGCCCAATGGCCCAGTGTTTAAGGCAGCGAACTCGCAGTCGTAGGATCTTGGTTTCGATTCCCAGACAGGGCGTTGTGAGTGTTTATTGAGCGAGAACACCTAAAGCTCCATGAGGCTCCAGCAGGGGGTGGGGGTGGCAAACCTTGCTGTATTCTTTCACCACAACTTTCTCTCACTCTTTCTTCCTGTTTCTGTTGTACCTGTATTTCAAAGGGCCAGCCTTGTCACACTCTGTATCACACTGAATCTCCCCAAGAACTACATTAATGGTGCACGTGTCTGTGGAGTGCTCAGCCACTTGCACATTAATTTCACATAACCAACGGGGTGCCATGTCGAGACTAGTGAAATGTGTGTATGTGTGTGTGTGTGTGTGAATGTGTGCATATATGTGTTTGTGTGTGTATGTACATAAAAATATTTTATATACAAATAGCATTTATTAGTTAGCCTACAGTTTATAAAGCCTGTGCTTTATAAAGGAAATATAACTATATCTTGTTAATTTCCTCTCATAGAAAAATAAGGAGATTATACTGAAATGCTTCAGGGATGGTTGGCCATTCATCAAAGAGTGACCATCCATCTTCCTTCTGTGAACAAAGAGAGAACTTTATTATGGTTACAATTTAAATGAGATAAAAACTGGAAACTATCTGAAATAGAACTTTTTGGTGAGAATTATTTATTCCACACTTGTGCATTTGAATGAGTATAAATTTATAAAAATTGATAAAAAAAAAATTCATGAGAATTTTTATAGAACAACATCTTTAGCTTAAATGATTTCTAATTAAATGACCTTCTAGCATTAGCAGCTAGTAACTTTATAAATTTACACAATTTAATATATGAAAGTTCTAGCTACCAATATCTGCTCAGCTTTACAATATAAATATCACAGTGCACATTGGACAAGCATTATTTTCCTTTGACAAAGTCATTTCTATGAAAAAAAGATGACAACACATCTTTCAATTGGCCATAGGATTGCAAAGATTCAGCTGAGATTTATGAGATCATAGGCCTGTACATAATGCATTTATCACACGCAAAATTCAGTACCCTTCAATGTAGCATATATTATGATGGTTGGCTCGTAGTATAAAATATGAACAGTCGTAAGTTGGACAATTTTAAGGAAAACCTCATCAACCCTTTTCACAGAACTTAATCTAAAAATCACTACAGGCACAAATCTAAGCATAGGATTCTTCTTGACATGACACTAATCCTAAATTGTCAGCTACCATCCCTTTAGAAAACACAATAAAAGGCTATCGTACATTAATGAAAGTTCTAATCACTCATCCAATATCATTAAATATGTAGTTAAGAATATCAGCTATGCTTGTTAAGTATATCCTTAAATGTGACCCTTTCACCAAATTTAATATATAAAACTACAATTGACCCAAATTCCTGTAAACAAAGTAAATGCAAAATATTGTGATTCAGACTGTCTTCAGTCTCAATGCCAAGATAAATTGCAGATGTTTTTTTTTCTTTGATATAACAATCATATATGCCATACAATATTTAACAGAAACAATGTGAAAATAAGCTATAGTTGTGCAGCTAACTTTGCCTTGTATATGAATATCATCACCAAAAGCCCAAACCCTGTAGTGGTATGCATTTTGCATTAATCTCATGAAATTACCCTTTCTGTGGTCAATGTTCTGAAGGATTATAGTGTACCAGGGAGATGGCTTAACTACACACTTAAACTATAAATAACTTTCACCAAGAATACTTTCAAATCTTGATTCTATTGCATACTCCTTCAAAAACATCATCTGAAGAGAAGACAGTACACATGGCCACTTAAAAACTTACAGACCACTTAAGTATGATATCAATTGGAGAATCATAGACCATGCTCAAGTATATGATCAGAATAGGAACTTATGTGCAGAAGAGTTGGCCATAATGCTCCATTTTAGTCACACACCCTGAGTTTTTTGAAAATCTGAACTAATCTCCTTTTATATGCACAGGACCACACACCTATATATATATATATATATATATATATATATATATATATATATATATAATATATATATATATATATATATATCCATACTGCATCTGCAGTTAAAACAAGTAATATTTATATATATATATATATATCATCATCATCATCATTTAGCGTCCGCTTTCCATGCTAGCATGGGTTGGACGGTTCAACTGGGGTCTGTGAAGCCAGAAGGCTGCATCAGGCCCAGTCTGATCTGGCAGTGTTTCTACGGCTGGATGCCCTTCCTAATGCCAACCACTCCGTGAGTGTAGTGGGTGCTTTTTACGTGCCACCCGCACAGGTGCCAGACAGAGCTGGCAAACGGCCACGAACGGATGGTGCTTTTACATGCCACCGGCACGGGGGCCAGGCGAGGCTGGCAACAGCTACGTGCCAGGTGAGCCAGGGGGCCAGGTGAGACTGGCAACGGCCACGAATGGATGGTGCTACGTGCCACCGGCACGGGGTCCAGGCAAGGCTGGCAACGGCCACGAATGGATGGTGCTACGTGCCACCGGCACGGGGGCCAGGCGAGGCTGGAAACGGACATGAACGGATGGTGCTTTTACGTGCCACCGGCACAAAGGCTAATTGGGGCGGTGTTGGCAATGGCCACGATCGGATGGTTCGCTTACTTGTCACTGGCACTGGTACCACAGCTGCAATTTCCATTGATGTTGATCGACTTCGATTTTGGTTCTGCTTTCTGATATCTGATTTGATTTGGTTTGATTTTGATTTTGATTTTGATTTTGATTTGCCTCAACGGGTCTTCACAAGTGGAGTTTTGTGTCCCAAGAAGGAAAGGTATGTAGGCCACAGGTTATGTTCTCACTAGTCTTGCCGGGTCTTCTCACACACAGCATACTTCCTTAGGTCTCGGTCTCTAGTCATTTCCTTGGTGAGACCTAAAGTTCGAAGGTCGTGCTTCACCACCTCGTCCCAGGTTTTCCTGGGTCTACCTCTTCCACAGGTTCCCTCAACTGCTAGGGTGTGGCACTTTCGCACACAACTATCTTCAGCCATTCTTGTCACATGACCATACCAGCGCAAACATCTCTCTTGCACACCACAACTGATGCTTCTTAGGTCCAATTTTTCTCTCAAAGTACTTACACTCTGTCGATTATGAACACTGACATTACACATCCAACGGAGCATACTGGCTTCATTTCTTGCGAGCTTACGCATATCCTCAGCAGTCACAGCCCATGTTTCACTACCACGAAGCATGGCTGTACGTACACATGCATTATACAGTCTGCCTTTTACTCTGAGCGAGAGGCCTTTTGTCACCAGCAGGGGTAAGAGCTCTCTAAACTTTGCCCAGGCTATTCTTACTCTAGCAGTTACACTTTCAGCACACCCACCCCCGCAACTGACTTGGTCACCTAGGTAGTGGAAGCTATCAACTACTTCTAGTTTCTCTCCCTGGAACGTGGTAGAAGTTGGTCTCTGCACATTTTCAGTGTTTATTGCTCCTGAACATCTGCCACAGATAAAAACTATTTTCCTAATTAGCCTTCCTTTGATATTGCTACACCTCTTATGTGTCCATAGCTTACACTTGGTGCATCTTATAGAGTTTCTACCTACGCCTTTTTTACAGATCGAGCAGGGCCATCTACCTGAAGGCGTTTGTGATTGGTCTACCTTCCTACTTATTAGGACTTTGGTTTTGGCTAGGTTGATTCTAAGGCCCTTCGATTCTAAACCTTGCTTCCACACCTAAAACTTCTCCTCCAGTTCTGATAGTGACTCAGCAATAAGAGCAAGGTCATCAGCATAGAGGAGCTCCCAGGGGCATCCTGTCTTGAATTCCTCCATTATTGCCTGGAGGACTATGATAAATAGGAAGGGACTGAGGACTGAACCTTGGTGGACCCCAACCTCTACCCGGAATTCTTCACTGTACTCGTTGCCAACCCTCACCTTACTAGCAGCGTCTCTGTACATGGCTCGCACAGCTCTCACTAACCATTCATCTATCCCTAGTTTTCTCATTGACCACCAGATAAGGGATCGGGGGACCCTGTCGAAGGCTTTCTCCATATCAACAAAAGCCAGGTACAGGGGCTTATCTTTGGCTAGGTATTTCTCCTGCAGCTGTCTTACCAGGAATATAGCATCAGTAGTACTTTTCCCTGGCACAAACCCAAACTGCATTTCATCTAAGCTAACTTTCTCTCTAATTAGTTGGGCTATAACCCTCTCCGTGACCTTCATTACCTGATCCAGCAGCTTGATACCCCTGTAGTTATTTGTATCTAGAGCGTCACCTTTACCTTTGTAGCAGTTGACTATTATGCTGCGACACCAGTACTCCTTCGTGTATCACCTGGTTAACTATACGGGTGACTAGGCTATAGCCAACACTACCAGATATTTTCAGCATCTCTGCAGTAATTACTGATGGGCCAGGGGCTTTCCCTGTTTTCATGCTTGTAATTGTCTTAACTACTAAGGAACTGTCAATTCGGATTGCTGGTCCCTCTGTTGGGTCAACATTTGGCAGACTCTCTTTATCCCATTCATTTTCCTCATTCAGCAACCTTTCATAGTGGCATCTCCAAACCTCTCTCTTTGCATCCTCATTTAGCGCAAGTGAACCGTCATCCTTGCGAACACATTTCTCTCCTACCACGTCACGATTCTCTCTCACACACTGTCTTGCAACACGAAATACCTCAAGTCTTTCATCCTCACGGCGCAGAACATCGGCAAATTTTTTCTTATCTGCTTCCCCTCTGGCTAAATACACCTGCCTCCTAGCTTCCCTTCTGGCAGTCTGATACCACCGTTCTTCCAGTCCTTCCAAGCCTGTTTCTTTTGTCTAATAGCCCTGTCAACAATATTGTTCCACCACCACGTTATTTTGGGTCTTGAGGGGACTTTGCACCAGCCACAGATCTGGCTTTCAGCAGGTTGTCCCTTAGAAGCGTCCAGTTATCTTCTACCCCATGTGTAGCTATACCCCCTTCTATTTCGTCAAAGGCTTCAAGTAACATGTCTCTAAATCTCTGTCCATTTGCAGGGTCTTTAAGCTTCCAGACCCTTCTTCTCCATGCTGGTCGTCTTCTAGTCGTCCTCTTAGTCCTGATCCTAAAGTCACTAACTACCAGTCTATGTTGTGGGGTACATTCTTCGCCTGGGAAGGTTTTGGCATTTATAAGCAGCCATCTTTCCCTTTTTCTGGCAAGGATGTAATCGATTTGGCTAGTATGCCGGCCCGATCGGTAGGTGACCAAGTGGCTTGTCGGTTTCCTGAAGTTAGTGTTGCAAACCATAAGACTATTCGCATCACAGAACTCCAGCAGCCTGGTTCCCTCCTTGTTGCGGGAACCATAACCGTAGCCTCCATATACGCCATGGAAGCCCCAGCATATCGTCCAACATGCCCATTGAAGTCACCAGCCACAAAGAGAAGGTCCCTGTCATTCGTCAATGAGGTGGTCTGCAGTAGGGTGTCATAGAAACGGTCTTTCTGTCCATCGGGTAGCCCTGGCTGAGGGGCATAGGCCGATATAAAAGTCGCTAAACTATGATGGAGCACTAATCTAATTTTCAGTATTCTGTCACATACTCTGACTACCTCGATTACCTTATCTTGATTACATATATATATTGTTTTAATATCTACAGCTCATATCCTCTAGCTTCCTTATCACATTCCTTAGTGTGTTATAATACCCACAGCCAGCATCCTATATTATACATTACAAACCCAAATTTTTACAACACATATGCTTGCCCTCCATACTTACATATCCCTATATTTCGAAACCCCTGTTCTCACAACCCCATAGACTTTAGTCATTATTTACAAGACTATCATAGTGTATCGATCATTATGCTAATTTATGCCTCCAATATTTGTTATTCATTTTTATATATTGTTTCATTTATTTATTTACATATGTATGCATTTTTATGAAGCTCATTCAATTCTTGCATAAATTTTTAACTTCATAATTTTTGTAATGTCTATAATGATAACCTTTGCTGTTTAACCATTCAGTTCAAATTTTGACTGATAGTAACCAATTCTTAAATGTTTGCTAATTAATTATTCTATACATTCATTGCTTGGTGCTTAATTTTTATGTATTCTTCATACATATATAATTTCTATGTATTCTTTATACATATGTTGGTTATATATTCCCTATACATGAATATAGTAATCAAGCACTTAAATGGTTTTATACACATTTATCAGTTTATTTGCTCTGTATTTGCATTTGTTTATTATGAGCATCCATATATTTGAATCACTATATTTTGTATTATTAGAATTTTTTTTTAGTTGTTTACATTTTATATGTTATATTTCTTTATATCTCCTCTGCAAGCACAGACGTATGTCTACATACATACTTATATGTTCATATATACATTTACATGCAGTTATCTGCACACATGTGTATGCATATGGGCTATGAAAATTCTTGTGTCCAAATATAAATTATCTGGAAGTGGTATGTGTGTATGTATATATGTGATTATATATATATATATATATATATATATGAATATGAATATAAGAGTATACATGTATGTATGTATTTAAGTATGTATGTGTGTATTTGTATAAATATGTGTACCAGTATGTAAATATAAGTGTGTGCATACATATGTAAATATGTGCAGAGACACAAGTACAAACATGTATGTGTATGTACACAATGCACATACATATATGTATTCATATGTGCATCAGCATATACTAACAGTATGCATGCACACACAAAACAATACAGGCTATGGGAAGATCTACAGTTGACCTATTTCTGACATTACTCAAATCCCTTTACAAAGACCATGTTGCTAATGAGAGAAACAACACAGACAATGTGAAATTTATATTCCTAATACAAACACACACAGAATTAAAATTAATTTATTGTATATTCTTTAAATAAGTCTCTATTCCCCAGTTACTAGATTTCATGTATTTTGCATTCATAAGTTCACTGTTCGGTTCTTTCAAAGAATTCTTCATAGATATTTTTCAAACAAATTTATTACAAAAACTTTTCGATCAAAGATCACCTTATCCTCAGATGTTGTTTTATAAAAATTTTTCATAAATTTTTATAGATTAATTTTTATAAATTTCTATACTTGTGTATAAAATGTTAGATACCCATTGATTGAATCTGTTCAGTGTGAACTGAACAGAGCCAATCAATGTGTACAGAAGAAAGCTTCAAACACGAAAAGATCTGTTACTTGAGGATCAACAAGAAACTCTGAATGGCAACTTGCACAGACTCAGCTTTCGATAAATATTATATGAATATTATTCCACTCTTCTTCATAGCATTAATTACTTTTGCTTAATTGCATTTACATTACACACCAGTGTGAATTTATCAACCATATTGTGTGTGTGTGTGTGTGTGTGTGTGTTAGAGAGACACATTTTCATGGAGAACAAATTCTGTATATTAACATCATTATCATAGTCATTTTATATCCACTTTCCATGCTTGCATTGCTTGGACAGATCATTTCTGTTTTTCTAAATGGATCGAGGGCCACATCTTGCTCTTAATTTACATTTTTGATTTGGTTTCTATGGTTGGAAATGCTTTTTAATGCCCACCTTACAGAGCATGTTGAGTGGGTTTCTTGTTTTCCTTTTTTTTCTTCTTTTGTGACAACCTAAACATAACAACCACTCTAGTGGTTACTATGACTTCCACAAGACTGAAGATATTTCACAACCTTAGACTTAGCACAGTGAACAAGTTGCATTTTATTGCAGCAATAGCTCAAGAGAGAATATTGGTGAAATAGTGATGGATAGCAAGAAGTAAATATATAGTGAAAGTGAATCGTGGATGTTCTCTTCAAATGGCCAGTAATGTGTAGAGGAAGAGGAAGGAGTGCATGATATACATGTAAGTCTGAAGAGGCCCCTTAAGTTGTATATCAAGATGGTGAGAGAGCTAGAGTGATAGTGATGAAGAAGGAAATGAAAAATGTTGGAGAGAGGGACAAATAGGTACCATAGCATCTCTGAAGCAATGTACAGTGAGCCAAAGTGACCCTCTGCCTTTCTTAATGACATCAGCAGCACTGTACACAGTGAAAAGCAGAGAGAGTGATCAAGAGAAGTGCAGTAGTGGCATGAGTGGTCAAATCAGAGGTGATAGACTGATGGGTGACAGTGGCATGAGTGATAACAGATAAATGATAAAAGAGGGTCCCTTTCTCATCCTTCTCTTGTCTATTGTTCCATCATTACTATTCTGCTGCTTTGCACTGTCAGTCATCTTCTGTTTCCTTCTCACTCCTGGTCCCTCTGCCCAACTCATACTGTCAAGGCGAACCTTATCATTATCTTTTTATTGCTTTCCAGATCCTCTGAATCACTTTCTACCCTTTCTTCTAAAATGTGAATAGTTATGTAGGTTCTCTCCAGCAAGCAACCTGTTTTGCTCTGGTCCACTTCTTTCATAAGTTTACTACCTTTCCCCTGCCCCTCCCCATTTTGTTGCATAAAGGTTTCTCCTCAGGATTTTCATAGTCTTACACACTGTTTGGTGGTCTCACTAGTGCTGATGGCATGAAAAAAATACCCAGTGCATGCTGTAAAGCAGTTACATTAGGAAGGTCATAGAAACTAAAACAGACAATGTAGTGTGATACGGCCCTTGTACTATCAGAACCTATCAAATCATCAAACCCATACAATCATGGAGTGTGGATGTTAAATGATGAAGATATGTGTTAGAAGAGGAGTGAGTGATCTGTGTTAGATGGATGAGAGCCTTTACACAAAATTATGTGCGAGGGCACATGTTCTTATGTACTTATACCTGAGGGTATAAACATTTAAATATTGTTGGCATACTTTTTGTCTCAGGAGACAATGGAGTTGCGCATAAAATAATCTAGTCTGGCTTTTACATTTCATGCCCTAATACATCTCCTGCTGTGGCTGTGTAGTCTTATCCTGGACAAACACTCCCTCTGGCAGGTTCTGCAAATGTAGCGAAGACTTTGCCTGGCTGGTTGTAATGTCATAGTTTCTTGTTGATGTCTTTTCTTGTCTCCTCTCTCCCTCTGTCACTCCTTTGTGTTCCCTTTTTTTACGGTATGTCGCCAATCTCCACAGTTGCTGGCAACTGCTTCCCAGTTGCTAATATTGGTGTCGCATGTTTGCACTCCTCACACAAAGACATATGAGATGGCTTGGATATGTTAGTCGTATGGAAGATGGCAGAATCTCCAAGGACATACTCTATGGAGAGCTTGCTAGGAGCACTAGGTCTGTGGGAAGACCATTCTTATGATATAAGGATGTTTGCAAAAGGAACATGAAGGCCTGCGACATCAATATTAGCAAAAACATTTAAATACATGCACATATTTTCATGTGCATACATATATGCAAATTTTAACAGCTGTTCCATCATTCTTGAACAGGTGAATGAATCCTTTCTCACATAGAGTGTTGCCAATCAATGTTATCTCATTCAGAAGAGACATTAACTTCAGATTTTTCATAATCACTTTGTCCCAAATCTTCCTCATTCTCTCTCTTCTACAAGTTCCAGTTACTTTGAACATGCATCACTTCTTTATATAGTGTCTTCATTCATATGCATCATATGCCTATACAAATAGGGTTTATTCTCTTGCACACCACACAAGAATTTCTCTTGTGTTCAGTTTTTCTTTCAGCTCATTTGTGCTTTATCATTCATGCACACTAAAATTACACATCAATGCTTCTTCTATTTCTTTCTAGTCTTCATAAATCTTCTGCATTCAAGGCCCATATTTCTCCATCATGCAACATCACATTCAAACAATTTGCCCTTCACTCTTAGAGAAAACTTGTTTGTTGCCAGCGGTGGTAATAGCCCCTTGAGCTTTTTCCAAAAGACTTTACACACACACACACACACACATGTATGTATGCATGTATGTTTAATTTCTCGATCTGCTGTTCAAAGAGTAAAGATCCCACTTTACAACTTTGTTTAGCGTTTCTTTCTACAATAGGCTCAAGGCCTGAAACTTGTGGGGAGGGTACAAGTCAATTACATCAACCCCATTGTTCAACTGGTACTTATTTTATTAACCCCAAAAGGATGAGATGCAAAATGGGCCTTGGTGGAATTTGAACTCAAAACATAAAGCTGGAAGAAATGCCACTAAGCATTTTGCCTGGTGTGCTAACAATTTCTGCCAGCTCACCACCTTTAAAGGGCAAGTGGACAAGATTGTGCCTATGGTTGCAAGTTTGTACACGTATGGTTTTACATTAAACATTTTGTAGCCACATAGCTAAGTTTGAACTCCCAATAAGAGTGTTTAATATGACATATATACATATATCATCATCATCATCATCATCATCGTTTAACGTCCGTTCTCCATGCTAGCATGGGTTGGACGGTTCGACCGGGGATCTGGGAAGCCAGAAGGCTGCACCAGGCTCCGGTCTTATCTGGCAATGTTTCTACAGCTGGATGCCCTTCCTAACGCCAACCACTCCGTGAGTGTAGTGGGTGCTTTTTACGTGCCACTATATATATATATATAGACATCACTAAAGTGACGACGGGCACTGATCAACATGAGTATTGCTAGAAATAAGAGTCAAAACAACTCAATAGCTACAGAAAGCACTATCTTAATGACAAGGGATATATATGTGTGTGTGTGTGTGTGTATGTATATATATATATATATATATATAGCTGCCGGTCAAGTAGTGTGGAGCGACTGACCTCCCTTGTTCGAAGGTTATATGGATACAGTTTGTGTATCAAATAGCTAACTTAAGGCGATGGCCTCATGGAGCTAATAAGCGGACAGCTTTTTTCTTATTTTTATAAGAATGCCATATTAGTATGGCGATAACTATTATTTATATATATATATATATATATATATATATATATATATATATGTGTGTGTGTGTGTGTATATATATAGGCATATGCATTGTTGCCTTTACATTTTACTTTTTATAAGGATGATAATTACTACACCTATGCTTAAGGCTATGTTTAAAAATAAAGACTACCAAAATCTTTATATCTAATTCTTGGGATAATCTAGTAAGAGTTTCCTTTTCTTTGAAATCTATCTAATGATTTAATAAACTTTGTGGGATCTGGGGTTTTATGTAAGTTCCAACAATTATGGAAACTTTTGACAAAATTATTGAGCCCGTAGTGATACTAAAAAAAAGTAGTAACATGGTGACAGGAGCATTCCGTGAATATGCAATAGCAGGATTCTAATTGCAATTTCTTCATCAAGATTTTGTATGGTGATTTTCATACCCTCTAAAATATTTGACAGAAGATATAACTTTCAAAGGGATCCATTCGTGGATCCCTGAGAGTACTTCCATGGCAGGACTCTCAAGAATAACTGTTTTACCAAGATTTATTGAGAGACCAAAACATGTTACATCAATGAAATTTTATCCATAAGAGTTTGAAGATCATTTTCATTGTGTAACTAAGTCTCAGTCATCAACATACAAGAGGTTTCTTATCAGCGACACAGAAGTGTGTGACTTCATTTAAGCTGTTTATAGTTAAATAACTAACCAGTTGTGTAGCAGCATATATAAATACCTTCAAAACAGTCTGAAAGTCTTTGAAAACATGCAATTGTGAAACACATGATAAACAGAGTAGGAGTTGTTATACCACCTTGTATTACACCACCTCTAATTGAAAATGGATTTGGGAGTTCTCCACCAAATACAATATATGTTCTCATATTATCATAAAGATGTGATAATATTTGTAAATTTAACACAATCAACTTTCTCAGAATTGGCAATAACACATCACAATTCACTGGATCAAAGACCTTCATGAATTGAGTAATGCAATGGTGAAGGTCAAGTCTGTTCAATGCATTTCAGTTGCTGTTGACAAGTGGAAAATTTTATGTCATCAGTTCCTTGTTTAATGCAAAACCTGATTAAGACTCAAAACAAAGAAATGTTTCAATGTATTAAGTAATCCTATCAACAATAATTCTGCTCAATATTAGGTGTACACATAAGCAGTGAACTAGTAGAATCATTAGCATGTCAGGCAAAATGCTTTGCGTCATTTTGTCCATCTTCATATTCTGAGTTCAAATTCTACCAAGGTTGACTTTGCCTTTTGTCCTTTTGGGGTTGATAAAATAAGAACCAATTGAACACTTGAGTTGATGTAATCAACTACCCACTCTACTGAAATTTCTGGCCTTGTGTCAAACTTTGAAACCAATATTTTGTGTACACCATTGAGAGAGAAATACTTCAAGAATTATTCCATATATTTTTGATGCTTTTTCCTCTGTACAATACCGTCAATAGTGCATCTCTCCAACCATGTATCATTTTTCTACTGATTATATATTAGATTGAGAAGAAGATCCAGCATCCCTATGTTCCTTTAATTTGAGCATTTCTGTTACAATACCATCAATGCCGTGAGTTTTTCTATTTTTTTAGTTTGTGCACAGCCTCTCTTATTTCACTAAAAGCAGGAGATTGTCAACATAATGCTTTACTGAGATTTGCCAAATGTGTTTTGAAAAAAGATATTGATGCGTAATTTAGCAGATCACTAAAATATTTTTGTCACTGTTAGAGGATCTTGTTTGAATCTTTGGATGCACAGGAAATTGAGCAACGACCATAAACTTAATTTGTAACGGAGTAAAGTTCCTTAATATCCTCTTTGTGGTGTGCTTTCTGAAGATCACAGCTGTGTTCAATCCATCACTTATTTTTCATGCTTCTGATTTCCTTCTGATTCTTTAGCATAACAATTTTATATCAAGTCAATAAATGCTCATTTCAACAGAGTTATTTATGTAGGTCTCTTTGCTTGGATAAGCTTTTTATGTGCTGATTATTATCATCAAACCAGTCTTTGCTTTTCAATTTTGTAACCCTCATCATCACCACCACCACCAATACTGACTTTATAATTTGGTATGCTTTCTTTTTTTATTTCCTCCCATCTCATAACATCATTCAATGAATTACAAACTTGCCTGACAAATTTTTTTCTTTAGCTCTGCAACATCAAGCCTTTTTAAGCATTAAAAATTTTGCTTTCTAATTTTGAACCCTCAGTCTTGTTTGCACAAAATATTATGATCAATGTCAGTTCATACCTGAATGCTGCTTATAAAATACTGTTAATTCAGTGCAAGTCTGTTGGATGATCATGTTATCAGCATTTAAAGTAGCACCTCATCAGGTTAGCCTGATGAGCTGGGTTGCTAGAAATCCAGCTAAACTTGTTAGTGGATGTATAAACTCAATATCTCAATAACTAACAAGCAATAGTATTCAGGGACTTAGAAATACTTTTGATAGTGAATGAATGCACAGCAAATTCACTGAATTTAATATTTGCTCTGCAACCATTTGTAAATACCCACTGATTTTATTATTGATTTATTTTTGGTGATTTTTACACTGCTAAGTCAGTGCAGTATTGTGCAAGTCATATTTTCCTTTATCATAGATATGTTAAATCTTATCCATTTGCAGGCTAACATAGATGATCCACTTAATTATATTAAACTATCTTAAACTTTGCTGGTCTCTTTTGGGAAAATGTATTCTCATATTGTGTAGTCCTTAACACACTCTTTCAGTGAAAAGCTTTCCAACAGGTATAATTCAAAATAATTTAAATAGCAAATAGTACTTGTGAGAATTGAGCTTGTAGGTTTGGCACAGCAAAGGTTCCAAGGAAAGGCAACTGGGCCCAGGTTGTATCAAATGACTACCAAAAGGTGTGAATCAGGTTTTCTGATTGGCTGTTGGAATGTAAACACTTATTAATATTGAGCTATTTACTAAATGAAAAGCTGTTTTGTTTCTATAGAACTTCTTAAGTATAGAATGGGTATTGTTGCTTTATCTGAGACCCATTTTGCTGAAGGTCAATCTACTAAAATGGTGGCTATGCTGTCTTTTCTTTTTGAGATGGAAGAGATGATAATCAGAGGAAGGGGTCTGATGTAGGTTTTGTGTTTAAGTTAACATTTTCCCTGTATTTTACTGAACTATATTTTGGTTTAAATGATAGAATCATGTGTTTATCAATATCTCTACCTTGTTATCAGCTGATGACATTTATCAGTGCCTATACACCAACAATGTGTAGTTCTGGTGATGACAAAACACCACTTTATGAGCAACTAAAGGGTATTTTTTTTTTTAATTCTAATTGGAAATACAGTAATAATTCATCTGGACTTAAGAGACTTGTGGGTTTAAATGTTGAAATATCAAATTATTTAAGGCATCTTGGGATGATGCAATCAAAATCAAATTCTAATGTATATATATATATATATATATATATATATGTGTGTGTGTGTTTGTGTGTGTGTCTAAATATATGTTTGCATGTGTATATATATATATATATATATATATATATGTATGTGTGTGTGTGTGTGTGTGTGTGTGTTCCTGGTATTTTTTTTTAAGTTTCACCCCAAAGGAGGAAGTGATAGTTTCTAACCTAGAAACAAACTTTCATTGGAATTTAAATGTCATTAGAGCAGTTTTGTATGTATATATGTGTATCTATGTATATATGCACATGTATATTTCTATGTATGCATATGTATGTATTCTTATAAGCATGCATATACATCTGTGCCCATTCATACATAGATAGAGGTATGTATGTTATTGCACACAAAGATCTTGTTACATCTTAAACTTCTTGATGTTTTATATATTTTGACAGCGTTTTTGATACAGCTTCTTGCTGCTATCACTTGTTTAAATATGTTTTTACTGGCTGTGAAACTCAAGCTTAGTACTGGGGCAGTGAGACATGTATCCAAGTGCTCAAATAATTGTTGGTAACAATTTAAAGCTATAGTTCAGATGGAGTTTTTCTATGGATTTTTTTTACCATTAGTATTTAATTGATTTCAACTACAATACACAATTTCTTTTCTATGTTCCTGATCATTATGCCTGGTCTGTGAAGCATGCGTTTTATTGAAGTCTTGGCAGGGACATCCTAGTGTTTCATAGTATGTGTGATTATGCCAGCTACATCACAAGTTTTTTTTTAAATCCAGGAGAGATGTAGCATCACAACTTTGGTGAGAGACATAGATAGCTATTAAATGAAAACACTACACAAAATAATATCAACTAGTGATTACTGAAAAAGTGAAGTAGAAGCTGCAGACATTGTTTAACAGAGAAAAAGATTACATTGAAGAACTTCTACCATCTAGGAGCCTACCTGAAATCTAAAAATTAAGTATTTTCCCATTATTCTTATGTAGGAAAATATATCTTACCCATCCTAACATTCCTAACAGAGAAAGCAAAAGACTGTGACAAATAGGGAAATGATGTGCTGTAAAAAAAAACCTTACCCAACATGTACAAACATTTAAAAATAGACTTAAAAATGGTGATAATGATGACAGAAATTGGAATGTATATCTATAATGGGTCCCTCTCACCCCTTTATGTTAACATGTTCTCCATCTATTGTCCTCCATCTTTCTTTGTTAATTTCCCATCTGTTACACATCCCATTTGCTATCTTTGCGTCTCCATGCTATTATTCTGTTTCTCCCCCATTACAGTATTTGTGTATTGAAGGATAGCATTAAATTTGTTCATATTCAATACTTTCTAACATCACCCTTCTTTATTGCCTGCCATCTCACACACACACATACACACACACACACTCTTTCTCTCTCTCTCCCTCTCTCCCTTTCTCTCTCTCTCTTCACCCCATTACTTCTCCGTCATTCTCTATTGGCCCATCACTCTCTTCTGCTTACACTTCGTTTCTACAATCCTGTCTTCCCTTCCTACAGGTGTATCCATGTAATTCCTCTACAGCAAGACATCTCTTCCTGTCTTTCTGTCACACTTTAGCCTCTCAACACCAGGTATAAAGAAACCTTTCGTTTCTGCACCCAACTCCTTCAAGAGGTTTTATCTTATTAGTTACTTGGTACTCTCACTTGTGTTGCTGCCACAAAAAAGCACCCAGTACACTCTGTAGAATGGTTGGTATTAAGAAGGGCATCCAGCTGTAGAAATCTTGTCAGTAGGAGCTCAATGCAGCCCTCTGGCTTGTCGGACCAATGCCAGCATGAAATATGTATATAAACTGATGATGGTGGTGATGAGGAGGAGGAAGAGGATGATGATGAGGAGGAAGAGGATAATGATGAGGATGGTGATAATGTGGAGAAGGATAATGATGATGATGATTTCCAGATGAATTCTAAAGTGACAAGCTTCACAAAAGTCATTACAAACACACACACACACACACACACACACACACACACACCTTGAAATCTTGTGTTCCAGAACATAAATTCTTCTATAAAGTTGTGTGTGTGTGCACATGTATGTGTACATGTGTATGTGGTTCTGTAATAAGAAGTTTGCTTCCCAAGCACATGGCTTTGGGTTCAGTCCCACTGTATGGCACCTTAGGCAAATGTCTTTACTGTAGTCTCAGGTAGACCAAAGCTTTGTAAGTGGATTTGGTAGATAGAAATTGAAAAAGCCCATCATGTATATGTATATATATATATATACACACACACACACATACATTATTAAATGTGTGTGTATGTGTGTGTATTACTGTATTTTTGACATTGCATGATAGTTGTAAATGAGTGTTACCATCATACCATCAGTGTCCTATATATATAAATAATGAGGGAGATAAATTGAATATTAATTTAATTAATATCAATTTAAAACCAGTAGCCTA